>NC_030855.1:2060610-2102203 GCF_000208745.1 Theobroma cacao | reverse complement strand
TAACTTACTTACGGTATTTAGTGCCTATTTCAACCTTCTAAGCAACTTAAATTTACTTTATATCACCAATTAACTAATGCATTATTAAATAAA
The DNA here is from genome assembly GCF_000208745.1 of Theobroma cacao. Classification (NCBI taxonomy): domain Eukaryota; kingdom Viridiplantae; phylum Streptophyta; class Magnoliopsida; order Malvales; family Malvaceae; genus Theobroma; species Theobroma cacao. The sequence goes on along the minus strand of NC_030855.1, from coordinate 2,102,110 downwards.
ATAATTTAGCCTCCATATAATCCAATTTAAAAAAAATCATGGTGAAGAGTAAAGAAATTTTGCCCAATGAAACTAGGTTGGCCCAAATCTTCACCTTCCTTTTCTTTTAGATTTTTCTTCCTTTGTTGTTTTTGGACTCTTATTCATGGACTTCTCCCATTTCTTTCTAATTGGACCATGTCCATTTTTCCTTTATTGGACCATGGCCATTTTTCTTGCTTGTTGAGCCATGCTCACTTTTCTTGTTATTTTCTTTTCTTTTCTTTTCTTTTCTTTCTTTCTTTCTTTCCCACCGTCCAACAACCTTGTTTGTCTTTCTTTTTCTTCTCTTCACATGCACAAACCGTCCACTCTCTTCCTCTCTCTCCCTCTCACCACCGGTCACATTTTCCTAGCTTTTTATCCTTTAATTTTTTTCAGTAGATACAACTACTCATTTTGGCTCCAAAATCAGTAGCTATGCTGCTCTGTTTTTTCTCAAATATTTAGCAGCTAAGCTGCACCTTTCCCTCCAAAAATTTACAGCCAAAACAATCACAATTAACCATCAAAACAGCACCTCAAAACCTTCAATTTTTTACTGTAAAATTTTGCACTTTTTGGCCTCCAAAACCAGCAGAAAAATGGTACTTTCCAACCTCCAAAACCAGCAAAAAAATGGCTCTTTTCAGCCTCCAAAACCAGCCTTTAAATGGCTCTCTTTTCCTTCTTGAATGGTAGCAAAAATAGCCTCTCAACTCAGCTCTCTTTTCCTTTTATTTTTCTTTCTCTCTCGGCTTTCTCTTTGTTCTTTCTTTCTCTCCGTTTCTTCTTTGGTTTCTCTTTTACACTCCCTCAATCGACCTCTCTCTTCTTTATCTTCTTTACTTAGTTTACTCAATGGTATATATATGTATAGTATTTTTTTCTTCATGAATGTTCCACCCCATTCCACTTTGTTCCAACCGGCCATATAACAATCTTTTTTTTTCTTTTCTTCCTTCACTTGTTGCTTCACATGGCCCGCCCCCCCCCCCCCCCCTCAAATTCACTAAGGAAAGAGTCTTTGACTCTTTTATTGACCACATGGGCGGCTGCCCATGTTGGTCCTATAATATTTTTTTATACACATACTATTATTATTTTTCTCTATGTTAATTTTATTTTTCTTATTAATTTTCATTGCATATCCTTTAACTTTTATATGTTAAATTCGATCCTTTTAATACGTCTAAAAATTTCAATTTTCATCTAACTTCCTTTCTCGATGTGTGCACCACCAAAATATACAAATTGCACCTCAACGCGGTATTACCACAATATTTAAATATTTACTTATCCGCGTTGGTTCGACTTAACAAAACACGCGTACTTCACTTTTATCGCTTATTTCTACAAAAATTCACTTGTATTTCTTCTCCTCCACTTGGATTAACCATATGATCCTTTTTCATGACTGATTTCGACATCCGGTTAAATATTAATATTTTAATATTATTTAATTAATAAAAATATTATTTTATTCTAAAAATTTTATCTTGTCTCCTTGGTACCCAAAATACCTTATTATGCCTCACTTGACTTCCGAATCGCCTTTTATCTCATATATTCTCCTCCGATAAAATTATTATTATTTTATTATTATTTTCTCGCGTATGGATCATTTTATCATAAACTACTTTTTTTGTCTTTTATCACTTTTAAACATTTTAATTGACTTCAAATTGCATCCAATCAACTTTATTTATCACCATATAAAAGTATGGGGTATTTCATGAAGTGTAAGCTAATCCGATCATGTTTCACAAGACACCATCCGTATGCTACACACGAAATTTCCAACGGAAGATGCCCAAGCCACAATGCAAATTTCAGATGACTTACGGGGGTATGTGGAGGCTGAAAGGCCGACATATGCCAAAAAATGGGAAGATGTGGATTTCATCCTTGCGCCTTGCAACGTTGGTGGGCATTGGGTGGTTGCGAAGATCGACTTGGTGAGGTGGACAATCAAGGTGGTGTACTCAGCAAGAACTTCGGATGCTAAGGATAACGAAGTTCGTGCGGGTCAAATGATACCCTTGACGACAATGATGCCATTCATCTACCACCAAGCCGATTATTTCAACAACAAATGTCGGAAGAGACGAGATTTGACGCGATGCCAGTGGATATTCAGTTGCCAAAAGCTAAAATGCATCGACAGAATGATAGTGTCAGTTGCGGTATGTTCATGATAGGGTACATGGACCATATTTTGTAATCACAAAAGATCGGAGTTAAGCAGAATATGATTGCAAAAATGCATCGGCAATACGCTCTAGAAATTTTTTTCAATAGTTGTGAGAGCGAACCCTGAACATATCGGCCCTTATCTGTACAAATTTTTTGTATACAGATTTTTTTTAATACAATTAATTTTATACACAAATTTATGGTAAACACAATTTATTTTATACAATTTATTGTAAACAGAATTCATTCTTTCTGTATACACAATATACTTTATACAATTATTTTATACAAAATTAATTTTTTTGCCTATACACAAACAATTTGATACCAAGAATTTTTTTCCTTTTCTATACAGAATATATTTAATTTGATACACAGTCGCAAGAAGTCAGCGTGTGACGCCTTAAATATGTTACCACTCAGTGTGTCCCCACATACATCTGGTTGCACTCAGCGTGTCAGCCCATAAATTTGCAAGAAGTCAGCGTGTGATGTCGTAAATCCAATAACACTCGACGTGTCAGCCCATAAATCTGCTTCCACTTAGCATGTCAGAACAATCGGGCCGTGTCGTGTGACGCCATAAATCTCCAGATACTCAGCGTGTGACGCCATTAATCTGCTTTCAGTAGACTTGTCATAAGAATTGGGCTGTGGCGTGTCACCCCACGATACTGCATGGCGTGTCATAACCTTTTGCTTGTTATGCATGGCATGTCACAACGTTTAACTTGTTATGCATGGCGTGTCATAACCTTTTGCTTGTTATGCATGGCGTGTCACAAAGTTTAACTTGTTATGCATGGCGTGTCATAACCTTTAGCACCTAAATCCGTAAAGCAAAACAAAATCAACTACAATTTTCAAACACATTTAGTTAGGCGGACAAGCTGTCTTCATCCACAACACACCCTACATTTTCAGACATTGTCCTTCGTATTGGACAATTGTTGCATGTGTGATCGGTTTGTCTGCAACTTGAACATGCTTTGGCTTGAGGCAGTTGTGGAGGTATCGATTGACTTTGAGATGGTGCCGGATTTGTGGATGGAACTGCAAATGGGGATGGGCAGTTTTGTCTATTATGCCCATACCTCTTGCATTGCGAACATCTTCGTGCTCGACTGCCTTCACCAGCGGATGGAATCTTTCTCCTCCTAGGTCTTCCCGCTTGGCCTTGTCAAGATGGGGGCAAGACGATAATTTGTTTCACATGAAGGGGGATGTCCCACTCACTAGGATTCCCAATCGGCCTAATGGATCCTAAATAACCCTCCACCAAAACGGTTGTCTTGTAGTAGTCAACGCAGGATTTAATGGCTTCACGATTGCATTTACTAAAAAACACAATAAACTCAATCTTCAAGCACAATGTAAATGATATGTCAATTACGGTTCAAATAAGAAATAAAGATATTCTGACCTTATTGCTGTAATGGCATGGCTGCATGGCAGTAAATCTGTTTGGAACTCACAACATGAACGTCTTCCTGGACAAGTTTACAAGTCTGTCCATCTTTTCGTCTTTAACTTCGAACTCCACTCGATTGATAGGCTTAACTAGAAAGCACTGTGCATCATTGAACCTTTTCTTCAACTACCTGGCAACCCAAGGGCTGAGGGGCGTGCTCACCTTGATAGCCTCCTTGTATCGGTCATGGAACCAACGCTGGAACATGTCTATGATGAACTCGATCAAAACAGTGATCGGCATTTGTCTTGCATGCTTCAAGCGTGAGTTAAAACATTTCGCAATGTTGGATGCCATCATTTGGTATCGCTTTACAAGTGAACATGCAAGTGCCCATTTCTCAGGCCCTATTCTCTAAGGTTCGCGTGGGCTCCCGGGTGAATTTGTTGTATCTGGTTCATATGTCTGTTAAAATCGGCCACCTTATAGCAATCTCAAGCAGGGGTGAAAAACATACAAACATCGTCGTGCTTGAACTTATTTTTAAAGTTTTTTTTAAAGTGGTAACCGCATAAACCATGGTGCGCTTCTGGGTATGCATTTTGAATTGCTTTCTTAATGCCGAGATGCTGATAAAAAATGAACATAATGTTTTCAGGACAACCAATCGTATCACGTAGCTTGCTAAGAAACCACATCCACGAGTCTTCGTCCTTAACATGGCAGATGCCAAACGCAACTAGATATACGCACTCGTTTGCATCTTTGCATACAGCGACAAACAGAACACCTTTGAACCTGCCTTTGAGATGTGTCGCATCAATTGCAACCGTAGGACGCATTGCATCCCTAAACCCTCGAATACAAGCTCTGTATGACCAGAAACAATATTTGAATCTCTCTTCCTCGTCAGTAGCCACTGCAATCACTGTACCAGGATTTTCTTGTTCCAACATATAAAAATACGATGGTAGTAGTTGAAATGACTCCTCCGGTGGACCGAAGACAAGCCTCTCCGCATACTCTTTCGCTTGCCAAGCCTTACCATACAAGCATTCCAATCCCCACTGAACCCTTATTTCACAAATTATGTCATTAGGTCTCAATGCTACTCCATTAGTCCGAAGCTTGTGTGACATAAGTTCACCAATCATCTTCACACTCGTAGTTGCAAACCGCCCTTGCAAACCATCAACGGTACAGGTGTGTACTTTGTGGAATGTCCGAACTTGCCAATATTCTCCTCTATCAGGTAACTTCGTTGCACGAACACTGAACTTGCATGCCTTGTCCTTGCAACCAACCTCATAACGAGCTTTACATGACCTTTTTACTCTTATCGCAAACTTTTCTTTTATAACCAACATGTTCAAAGCTCATTTCAACTCAACCTTCGACGAAAACATTCTTCCTTTGTATAAGCGATCTTCGGCACATATCGACTCCTCAGTGAAAATTGTTTAGAAGGAGAACCTTTCTACACCTACAATTACCCACGTACAACATATCCCTACATTTCCCCTTTCCTAATCACTATGATTAAGCAATGTATCAAGAGAACGAATCTCGTTCTCACCAGCGATGGGGTTATTGTATATGGGGTCATCACATTGAACATCTCCTACATCAACACCTCCAACAGGTTTCGTTTTGCCTTCAACATTATTGTAAATTGGAATGTCACTGTCATAAAGGCAGTCATCGTCTGAACTGTCATCTGGCCATTGTTCAAGCCCATCATCTGAAGTGTCGTCCAATCTATCTTCACCGGCAGCGAACAAATCCTCATTTCCCTCATCAAATGCAGTATTATCCTCCAGCGTCGCAATGTCACCCTCCAACCTCATATTGTTGTCCTCAATGGTCGTATTCTCATTTAACAATGACATTACACACTCTACAGTTTCACCCAATCGTTACATTTGTTCAAAAGAAGCAAGAAATTAGTTTGATGCACATCCTGATCGGAATTGTGCAGCCAACTGTTCTGTGAATGTCGTCTGTCTACCGGGCTGCACAAACTCTTATGCATACCTCAATTGCCATTATTGTGGGTTACGGACAGAATGCTGTGGTATATGTGAAGCATTGTAAATCTCATTTTGATTGAGCTGATTACCATGTTGTCCAACTTCTTCATGTGACATAACATTTGTTTGACGTCCCTTAATGCTGACATACACAACCGAAACATTCCTCTGTTCCAACAAAATTAATGCAACATCCTCATTGTCCTTGATAATTGGCCATGATAGCTCTCCGGGTATACTGATCAGTGCATGTAACTCAATCTCGTCAATTTCTGAGTTTACCCCAACAACATCTTCAATCAGCTTCATCAAGCCCACAAACGACAAATCACTCATAACCCCCCGCATTCGTGACTCACTGCCCTTGTAACTGCCATCCACCTACTGACCACCGTGTCTTATCACAAGTCGCACAATTGAAACCCCACTGAAATTGTGAAAAAAAAAATAATTGTCAATCATTTTACACAATGCATGTCGTGATCAAAAATTTGTTTGTCGTGTTGTTACACGCCATGCATATAACGTCAAATGTTGTAACACGCCATGCATATCAAGTCAAATGTCGTGACATGCCATGCATCAGTATCATGACAAGCCATGCATCACTCTCGTGACACGGCAATCACTGTAATTACTCACTCGTTACACCAACAGCCGTGACATGCTAAAAACCCAAAAAACCAGTTAACCCACTACACGCCAAGAATAGTTGTGACACTCCAAAAACCCATAAATTCAATTAACCCACGACACGCCAGGAACAGCCGTGACACGCTAATAACCCAAAAAACTAGTTAACCCACAACACGCCACGAAAAGCCATGACACGCAAAAATAACTCTAATACTTGTTATACATGCATGGCGTGTAACAACTCTGGGCAATGTTTCCATTTCATCTTCTAATTTACACCAAATGTTTTAGAAATTTAAGTTTGTTGCATAAATAAACCCAATAACAAGTACCTTGATGTCATCTCTGTTATAGGGTTTGTTAATCTACGACAACATAGCCAGATGCCGAGAGATAGACCACAGCCCGATGACAATGGTGCTCAACAGAGACTTGCCAGAGTTGAGACAGTTCAGAGAGTTGAGAGAGAAAGATGATCGAGCCCAAAAAGCTGCGCACATTTATTTTATTTTTTCTATTTTCTCTCTAGCGAGAGGTAGATAGCTCAAACAGCTGAGCATTTATTTGAAACGATGTTTTTAAGGGTATTTTGGTCTACTCATACTTATTTTTGACTAAAAACAGATAACTTTATATGGATCGTTATTTCTAAAATCACCTTATCACGAGGTCTCTTTTTCACAATTTTCTCTTTTTTTTTTGTCTCTTTTCTGTTAAAAGTTGCCTTTTAGTAAATACACACAAAACCCTTGCTTTACCACTTTCCCATGACTGGTATATCCTTTCCTCCTTATGACTCATAATTTCATCAAATCAGAGTCAACATATCGCTCAAAGCCCCCATCTGATTCTTCTTTGTTAGTCAATCAAACACCTCATCTCATCATGGGCAGTCTGTGCACTTTCCAAATCGGAATAGACACTATAATCTCTGATTGCCGGGATTGTATTGTTGGACAAGCTTGTTATACATGTAAGCTGAAACGAAATCATAAAGCTCTAACTCGGGCACGGGTGAACCTGGAAGCGCGAAAGGGCGACGTGAACGACAGCGTTGCAAGAGCTGAACAACAGCTTATTAAGCCATCCAACGAAGTTAAACTTTGGCTTACAAGACCGGAAAAAACGATAGAAAAAGCTGAGAAATTGATAGATCGTGCCTCTGGAGAAATTGAGAAATTACGTCTTGCGGGATGCTTTTCCAAGGATTGCAAGTCTAGCTACAAGTTTGGTAAACAAGTGGCTAGAGAACTTAAAGAAATAGGTGTTCTGTTGAATGAAGGATATTTTGACAAGATTGGTGAGAAGGAATCCGCATCCAAAGTGGAAAGAAGACCTTCTGAGCCCACAGTGGGCTTGGGATCGACATTGTCCCTCGTCCGGAGCTCACTGGAAGATAATAATGTGGGCATTATTGGTTTATATGGGTTGGGAGGAGTCGGCAAGACGACTCTCTTGACCGAAATTAACAACATGTTGTGCGATCCGCCAATTCGTTATGATGTTGTAATTTGGGTGGAGTCGTCTAGAAGTGACACTGTTCAAGAAAAGATTTGTGAGAAGATACGTCCTTCAGATGAGCCGTGGAAGAAAAAAGTGGGTGGTGAAATGGCTCAAGATATCTACAGAATCTGGAGTCAAAGGAAGTTTGTTTTGTTGTTAGACGATGTGTGGAAATTGGTGAATTTGAAGGATGTAGGGATACCTAACCCGAGTCCGGAAAATGGGTCTAAAGTAGTTTTGACTACCCGTTTGTCACACGTATGTCGGGCAATGCGAGCCCAGCGGATAATTGAAGTAAAGTGTTTGGGAGAGCCTGAAGCTTGGACATTGTTTCAGCAGAAGGTTACCTTCACGAATAGCGATCCTGAAGTTTGAGAGGTCGCTAAAAGCGTGGCTGCAGAATGTGGTGGACTGCCTCTTGCCCTAGATATAATTGGTGGAGCCATGACGGGCAAGACGAGGCGCGAATCATGGGACTTTGCTAAAAAGGTATTAAAGAACTCTGCACATAAATTTGTGGAAATAAGAAAACTATATTCTGTTTTAAGCGACAGTTACGAAACCTTGCTTCGCGATAGAATGAAATCTTGCTTCTTGTACTCTTCTTTGTTTCCTGAGGGGTCGCCTATTTTGAAGTCCAGCTTAATCAATTATTGGTTTGGTGAGGGACTTTTGGATATGTTTGAGAGCATAAACGATGCTCTAACGCGAGGGCACTACGTTATTGAACAACTCGTTAGTGCCAATTTGTTTCAACAAGATGAGAAAGACGATTACGTGAAGTTGCATGATGTGATACGTGACATGGCACTGTGGATAGCATGCGGGCGTGAAGCAGCAGGCAAGAGATTTCTTGTACAAGCAGGGCTCCAATTGACTGAAGCACCCAAGGTTGGAAATTGGAAAGATATGAGAAGAATGTCATTGATGCAAAATGAAATTAAAAATCTATCATTCATCCCTCGTTGCCCCAAAATTGAAACTCTATTTCTCAACAGCAATGATTTGCAGGTCATCAAGGGTGGCTTCTTCCAGTCTATGCGTAATCTAAGAGTTCTTAACTTGTCAGATAATAGGAATCTAACAAGATTGCCTGAGGGAATTTCAGAATTGGTTTCATTGGAATGTCTTGATCTATCATCGACAGGTTTAGGAGAGTTGCCAATTAAGCTGGAAATCTTATCAAAATTGAAACTCTTGGATTTGAAGAACATAAAGAAAATGGAAAGAATACCACAAAAACTTATACGTAGTTTCTCAAAGCTTCAAGTGTTCAGAATAAACGAGAGTGATAGTAGTTGTCTGGATGAAACCGAAAAAGGCAATGTCCTGAATGGTGGTAATGAAGGTCTAATAGAGGAACTGCGGCGTTTGCAAGATTTCAATATGCTGAGTACTCACATAGGAAGCATTTCTGCTCTTGAAAGATTTTTGAGCTCCCACAACTTACGAGGATGCATGGTAGAGCTATGGCTACACACTCTTAGTGAGTCAGAGGAATTGAATGTTATTTCTTTAGCAAATATGAAGCTAGAGAGCCTAAATGTATGCAACTGTGAAATAATGAAAGAGGTGATCAGGATACAAATTCCAACCAATACTCCTCGCTTTGACAAACTGGGGACGGTCGAAATCTCATTCGGCCACAACTTGAAGGACACGACCTGGCTTATCCTAGCTCCAAATCTAAAGTCTCTCACGGTAGCGTTTTGTCAAGAAATGGAAAAAATAATGAGCAAGCACAAACTGAGTGAAGTTGCAAATGTGGTTGGAGACCTTGACTCTAAGCGATTTGATAAGCTCCAAACTCTTTGGCTGAATACGCTACCAAAATTGGAAAGCATATGCGGGGAAGCCCTACCTTTCCCATGTTTGACAGAAGTCGTGGTGATCAGCTGCTCAAAACTGAACAAGCTTCCGTTCAACTCTGACAGTGGAAAAAAAATCAGCATTAAAGGAAACCAACAGTGGTGGAAAGATCTAGAATGGGAGAATGAATCCACTCAAAATGCTTTTCGTCCTTGTTTCCATCCTGCTTAGAAAGTAATGTTTTCCATCTATTTTTCTATCTTTTATTTTTCATTTCCTCCAAACCTAATGTTGTACTATAGCTTGCTGCTTTTGAGTGATAATAGTTTGCTGCTTTTAGTGTTTGATGTAATGTTTCTTCCAAAGTCCTATCTATCACTGATGACTATTACGGTACATTTTTGTACCTATGTACATTTTTGCTTTTAAATTTTAAGATTGAGACTTGAGAGTTGAGACCATCTTCAATATTATTTTAAGATTTTTATTTTATAATTGAAAGAAAGGGGATTTAAACTTTGTTTTTAATCAATAAGTCAAATGTTCGGGTGTAGCAATATTATTTTAAGTTAAAGACGGAAGATCGAAAATTTTCAAATATTTATAGGTAATGGGATTAAATTTATAGTGTAGACGAATATAGTGCAAATTTTGATTAAATTTTTAGAGTAAAGAAAGGGTCAGAGAAGCGTATCAAATCATGATGTTAATTAGTGACTTGAAAATTAATTAAATTTGATACCTAGAAATAGACTTTCTTCTAGGACAAAAGAAGACATAGAATAGAAAAAACAAAAATCTTTCTTTCCTTTCTCAATATTGTCTAGATTTCTTCTATATCATTTTGTTGTAAAGAAATCTTATAGAAGTTAAGTAATATTGTGATACATCATTTTGTTGTAAAGAAATCATATAGAAGTTAAGTAATATTGTGATACACCGGCGGATACTCAGTGAATCGATTTTGTCAGTGCAAAACATAGTCAATCACTAGTCTTCATTGTATTTTTGAGGTTTATACATCAATAACTCTTTTACACACTATAAATGAGAGAAAATAAAACCTTACGAAAAGTGACATTGTTATATGCCTTGAAGCCATTTCTTGATTTTCCAATTTTGTATTCCAACAATCTTAAGGTTTTATTTAGTTTCAGCAATGACTGCTACAAGTGAAACACTAAGGGAATTGGCTTTTAATTTTTGTGAAATTGGACTGAGTTGATGTTGACAAGGAAAATGGTAGAATGATTCCTCATTGGATTATAAGATAAGTTTTCTTTCCTTACTAGATATGCATGATATTAAATGTGAAATGCATGAAAAACGTATGTTGGTTTGAAAAAGAGATTTTGTTATATTCATATATGATCTTGATATGGATGAGGTTATTGTTGTATTTGATAAACTTCTCCTCATGGAAAGACAGTAAGAAATTTCTAAGATATAAGAAAGAGTAGATGCCTCTCAAGGATTTTGGTAATCATCTTTAAATAGAATAAGATTGTTGCAACCAAGATGAAAAGGATAAAGATCCTAAAAAAAAGCATATTGAGTTGTGATAAAAGACAAACCATCAAGGTCTATCTAATAAGAAGGTATGTAGCATTCTTATTATACATTAAAGTATAATAATGACCATATACCATCAAGGTTCATTTGATGAAAGATACTAGGTGTGGGTATGTGACACTCCTATTATACATGAAGGTACAATGGTGCCAATATGTAAATATAATATCTTGGTATATACTGCATTCTTATTTTATCATCGAAGATATAATGGTGCAAAATAAATATTCAATATCTTTGATATTACATTTCTATTGTGCAATACAGACACAATGATGCTAATGTGAACACATACCTTGATGTGTTAATTGACATTTTAATATACATTAAGGTATAATGTTGTTAGCTAAGAAAGAAGGGAATGTGCATAAGCTTTTAAAGTCCTTGTATGGAATAAAACAAACACCTAAAAATGTGTTTGTAATATTCATACTCTCTATTACATGTATGGCAAAAATAAAATATTTTGGACGAATAATAGATGCATAATCAATTTTATTAAACTCCAATGATCCCCATAATTAATTTTCTCAGTTTTTTTTATGTTGTACAAACTCTTTTGTAAGTGCTACGAAAGAAAAGAATCTAACCAGATCATGGTGATTTGATGATAGCTGCCCCTCTTCTTATAAGAAGCGTTCTTCTTATAAGAAGCGTTGAAGGAAGGAGAAAGAAGCTACTTTCCTTGTTTGCAATCACATGATTTAGATTAAAAGCATGTTTGGCTTGGTTTTTTTTTTTTTTAGCTTAAAAAATATTATAAAACTCTTATAAAAAATAATAGCTTTTAAAATTAAGCTAAAGTTATTTAGTAAATTTACTTTTTATAAGCTTTTTTTTTTTTTGTAGATAAGCTGTTGGCAAAACAACTTATATAAACTCTAATTTTGATTAAACTTGCTATAAAGGATATCTAATAAATCAGGAGAAAAAAATTGAATCAAATAAAAAAATTTGAGTGTGAAAAAAATATAATTTCCCTTATAATATTATGAATTGTTGAAAGATTAAAGAAAAATATAAAAAAATATTTGTTGTCATTTTTTAAAAATTAGCTTGGAATTTATGATTTTTGGAGCTGTACAAAACTGATATTAGATACAAGGAACATAACCCAAAAAGGAAGAAGAGTATTAATAATGGGTCCAACCGGGTCAGGAAAATCACTTTAGTTATTGATTTGGCAACCCATTTTCTTATTGAAATCATCAATGCTAATTCCATGCAAGTCTATCAAGGTCTTGATGTCCTTAACAATGAAATTCTCCTCCATGAACAGAAAGGTTTTGGTTTTTTTATTTTTTCTTATTATTTTAGGCAAATTTTATTGATTTTCTTAATGGGTTATTTGTTTTGTCGAGAAATGCCACATCATCTATTGGGTACTGTTAACTCAAATGTGGAATTTATTGCTAAGAAGTTTAGGGATTTTGCAATTCTTGTTGCGAAAGGAATTAAAGTCTATTTCAATTTTCTTATAGTACCACCTATTGTTGTACCTAAAAGAAAAAATTTCTTCAAAACTGAGTTAGTACAAATGAGTGCAAATATTTACTTTTTAATTTTCAACCAATGTATCTCAACAACCATTGACCTATTTGACTAATTATTTCAATCATAATCAACAAATATTATATACACTAGAAAGAAATTAATAAAAAATAAACATCACATAATTCTCATATCAAACAATAAACTGAGAAATATCAAACAATAAATAGAGTTTTCAAAACCCAAAAAAAAAGAACAATAGAAAATAAAATGCAAAACAAAATAGTAAAAAAAAAGAAATAATACCTTTAATGCAGTTTTGAATTTTTTGTCTCTTTTTTTCTTAATTTTTGTAAGAACAAAAAAACCCTTAGAAGAGGAATCAAATTTCAGAAAGGGACAGAGGAGAGGGAGATCAATAGGGAGAGAGGAAGGGATTTTTTTTAGAGAGGATCTTTTTGGATAAAAAATAACTCTTTTAAAAAGTTAACATGTTTTAAAAAAAAAAAAAAAGAGAAAAGAAAGCTCCTATTAGGAGCTTTTTTAAAACTTTTTTTTAATTTTGTTTTAAAAAAAACTATTTTTTTTTAAAAGCTTCTTACAAAACAGTATTTGACCCAACTTCTACTTTTAAGAAGTAGATAAGTTAAAAATAAATCAGACCAAACAGGCACTAAGAATATTGACTTTCTATTCTAGTGCTTGATAGCTCCTTTTCTTTCTTTGCTTTCTCTTTTAACTTTTTCTCCCAACTTGATTTAATTAATTATTTTCGTTACATTATTGATGACAGAGTTTGTTTTCAAATAGAATAGTTTGAATAATTTAAGAAAAGTATGTTTTCTTCAACACCTTGCCTATGTCAATAAATTAAAGAGAAAAAACAATTGTTCTCAATTTAGCTAGATGCTAAATTTTAGGGTAAAATATTCAAATATTTTTAAATTTTGATTAAAATTATACGAAAGTTCATTAATTTGAAAAATAGACACTCTGTCTCAAAAATCTTAAAACCATTAATGGAAAAAATGAAAAGATTAAAATATCTTTTCCTCTTTCTCTAAACTTTTCTCTTTTTTCAAACATTGACCAGTTGGCAGCACTCCCTTATGCATGCTAATCATCTCATGGCTAGATTTGGCACTCATCCATGCCGAAGAGCGCCAGACCTGGCGTGATCTGAAACTCTAGATTTGGCACTATTTGGAGCTTCAGATCTAGCCCGATCTTGAGCATTAGACTTGGCCCTTTTCGAAGGGATCTCGAGGAGCACGGGAGCTCCATTAGCAGGGAGCACGCTAGTTCCGAGTGGATCTGGTGGCAGAAGAAGGTAAGATTCTTTTTAAAGAAAGAAAGAAAATTAAAAATGAAAAATAAAAGTTTATATAGTGTTGTAATTTTTGACATATTTAAAGATAAAAAATTCAAAAAATATTATCACGTCAAGTTGATCAATAGTTGGATTTATGTGTTCTGCAACAAACATTCTTTTGAGATGAAGTGTTTATTTCTCAAACTGATAGATGTTCATATAATTTTAATCAAAATTTAAAAACGTTAGGGTAATTTATCTTAAATTTTAATATATATTTCATGAACATATCAAGGATGCTAAATTTTAATATATGCTTCGTGAACATTTTTTTGATAAAATTTTATGTATAAATAATTTATTCATATTGAATTAACTATTTTGACATAAACACTACGCGTAATTGTCATATGCGTCAATTTATTAGAAACAAAGACAAAAGTAAATTAAAGGAAAATGAACACCTAAAAGAATACAAAAAAAAAAAAGTAAGTGGGTGACAAGATTTTGAATTTTAATAAACACCGACTCCAACACATCATTCGGGAAGTGCTGCTGTGCGCTCCGTTTTGGAGCATTTCTGTAGACCTCCTAACAGGTAACAACGGTGACAGGTTTTGATTTAAAAAAAAATTGATGGGATAGGTTTTAAATCTTTAAATAACAAAAATATTTTTATGATAGATAAAATACTAATAAATTAATTAATTTGATAATAAAAAATTATAAAAATAAGAAAAAAGTTTGATACCATTTAGATAACAAAATTTGTAATGTGATGATGAATACGTATACAGTAGTCCTTGGGTAACAATACGTAGGGTGTCTTGTTCTTCCACAGGTTAGAATCAAAGCTAAGGGAAATTTTGGTTACATGGCGTGATCCTAGGCATGCATCAGAAGTGCGTGAACGCAATCCAAGTGTAATTGTCGTAAATTTCACGTTAACGAAGAAGAAGATATGTTTTGAATTTATAAATAAAATTTTTATTTACTTAATAATTTATAAACAAAATATTCGATAAATCTCGCAAGCTCATAAATTTTGCATAAACTGCCTTTACCCTGAAACACTTTCCAATGAATACCCATCTCCCGCATGATCTCTCATGATTCCTCTCTCAAAATTGCAGTCTCATTTTCTTCTTTGTTTATAAAAAACATGGGCAATTTGTGCTCAACCTCAGCCTCGGTAGAGCCCGCAGTTTCTCATTGCTGGGACTGCATTGCTGGACAAGCTAATTATACATGGAAGCTTGAAGAAAATCTAATAGCTCTAAGTGCTGCGCTACAGGAATTGAGAAGTTTAAATCTTGATGTCAAGTGGAGGGTTAAACGTGAAAAAAGTCAAGGAGGAGAGGTGCTCGACGAAGTTCAACTCTGGCTTTCAAAGGCAGAAACTATGGTAGCAGAAGCTGAGGAATAGATCAAAGATGGTCCTCAAGAAGTTCAAAAGCTATGCTTTGCAGGCTATTTTTCCAAGAATTGCAGGTCTAGCTACAAGTTTGGTCAACAAGTGGTTGCAAAACTTGAACAAATAGTTGATCTGAAGGGTGAAAGAGTTTTTGATGAGGTGGCCTTTAATCAACCTGTATCTTCAATAAGACCTGAGCCCACAGTGGGCTTGGAATCAACATTGTTTAAGATCTGGAGCTTACTTGAGGGAACAGAAGTAGGAATTATTGGTTTATATGGGATGGGTGGCATAGGTAAAACCATAATCTTGAAACAAATTAACAACAGGGTGGACACGATTAGTTATGATATTGTAATTTGGGTGTGGGTGTCTCACGATCCCTCTGTCGAAAAGGTTCAGAAACAAATTGGTGAAAGGATAGGCCTTTCAAGTGAGTACTCATGGGAGAATAAAGATCCTGGCGAGAAAGCTTTAGATACCTCCACAGTTCTGGAAGGAAAAAAGTATGTGCTATTGTTAGATGATCTATGGGACTGTTGGATTTGAGCGAAATAAGGATACCTTTGCCGACCCAAGAAAATGGATCAAAAGTAGTTTTTACTACTCGTAGTTTAGAGGTATGTAAGCAGATGGAAGCTCAAAAGACTATCAAAGTGGAGTGCTAAGCAATGGATCAAGCTTGGAAATTGCTTCAAGAGAAGGTTGGAGAAGAAACCCTCAATAACGATCCATTAATTCGAATGCTGGCTAAAGAGGTGGCTGCGGAGTGTGGTGGGCTGCCTCTTGCACTAATTACAATTGGTCGAGCCATGGCTTACAAGAAGTCACCCCACGAATGGAGATACGCACTTGAGGTATTAAGGAGATCTCCGCATAAATTTGCAAGATTGGGAGAAGGGCCGTTTCCTCTTTTAAAATTCAGTTATGACAGCTTGCCTTCCAACTCAGTGAGGTCTTGCCTCTTGTATTGTAGTCTGTATCCTCAAGATTATTCTATTTCCAAAGCAACATTAATAGATTATTGGTTTTGTGAGGGGCTTTTGGATGAATTTGATAGCATAAGCAGTGCTCGAATGCAAGGATACAACATTATTGGTGTTCTTGTTGATGCTTGTTTATTAAACGAAGACGGAAAAAAATTTGTAAAGATGCATGATGTGATCCGTGACACGACATTACGGATTGTACACCAGTATGAAGCAAGCGAAAATAGATTTTTTGTTCGAGCAGGTGTTGGATTAGAGGCTGTGCCAGAGGTTGAAACATGGCAAGGTGTAAGAAGAATTTCCTTGATGCAAAATGGAATTAAAGAACTATCATCAACACCTACATGCCCAACTCTTCAAACTTTATTTCTCAACAAAAATGATTTGCAGGTAATTGGGGATGACTTCTTGCAATTTATGTCTACTCTCAGAGTTCTGAACTTGTCAGACAATAGGGGTTTAAGAAAATTGCCAAAGGGAATTTCAAAATTGGTTTCTCTTGAATTACTTGATCTATCAAGGACAGGTATAACAGAGTTGCCAATTGAGCTCAAGAGTTCAAAAAATTTAAAACATTTGAACTTGAGCTCAAGGCCTCCTATCTTTGGGTTTTCTGCTTGGTGAGATTGATGGGTGTGCAACAGGGCCTACTGATAAAGATTGTGAATGAGGAAGCTGTTATAAATTAGGATGTGAGGGTGGCTGAGTTTATAAATGAAGCTTCATGTTGAATAATTTGACCCTCTAAAAAATGTTTTATTAAATACTTCAGCTTTTTTAGTTTCTAATACACGCAGAAGAGTGTGATCAGCGAGAACCAATTAAGAGAACTGTAGGAGGAATATGTCGATGATTTGTCAAGCTAGGAAAACACACTTTGAAACTAGGATTTATGAAGTTTTGCTTGCTCTGTTGCACATAAGTGACATAGGAGACTAATAATACTCTTTATACAGAACTTTAATACTGAATAATTGGTACATTAGTGTTATACACCTGATCTACTGTTTAAGGCTAACCCTCTTTAATTATCATGCAAGACTGTCTGACATGAATTGCAATTTCTGATATTTCTTATGTTATAGAATAAAAAGACACCTTATGAATTGATGAATATTCAAAATTTTGGCTTGCAATCTCGATTCACTTGGTATGGCAACTTGGAATGACTTAGTAACCATCAAAATCATGGTTACGGCTTACATTTTATTTTTGTGACTAATTATAGGACTACTAATGATGTACTAATGACATTTCTCCAATTCTCTGATAATTATAATCCACATGTCTTCTTATTCTTTAGGCTTGGGCAAGTCCATGCTGAGAAAAATGAGAACCTAATCTGTTTGTTCGATTATAGCTACATGCATGTCAAAAACAAAAGTGGCAAGTAAGAATGCTGGAAAGATCTAGAATGGGAAGTTGCAGCCATACCCCTTGATGTTTTCCTTTTATTTTCGTTAGTGTTATTTATTATTTACTTCTGTCTTGGATTTTTGGTATTGTTATTTTGTATTTCTCCTGTCTTGTGTAGTTGTCTTGCTTGTTATCACGTTCTGTAATTAAAGTGTTTGGCAAGTTTTGATTTATATGATCTGGTTTCTTAATTTTCAATGGTAATTGGTGGGTTTAAAAATGAGGATTTCTTGCTTTCCTTTATATTGTAATTGACTTCTTTCTTTTTATTTTTTTTTCTCTCCAATAGAAAACATCTCGAGACCTCATTGCTTCTTCATAAGTTTTAGGATCACTTTCACTTTCTACATTAAAGCAATAAGATAAGTATTTACATATTTTTTCTCTTGTACCTTCTACTAAGTACATGAGGAAATCGAATCCATATATCTTTGCTTTTCTAATTCTTTTGCTTCTTTGAAGCTCAATAGTGTTCTCACCATTTTTTGAAAATTTATTATTTTCCATTACTAGTTTTTGGGTCTTAGAATTGAATTGAACCTTATTTCATAAAAATAGTGTCTCTTGATTCTATGATCGTATTAATGGAATATGACTTATTGGGCTCTATCACCATCACACGATATGCTTTATAATGTTTAACATATCTTATGAATATACATTCAAATTTTTTTTCATCCAATTTTTTATTTTTGGTTACGGAATTTTTACTATGGCTTGACATTCTCAAAATCTTAAACAATTAAGGTTTAGTTTCTTCCTTTCTATAGCTCACAAGGAGTAATTTTACTCCTTTTGTTTGAGATTCTATTTAATATATGGCAAACCCAAAATCCTTTTTCCCAAACCCAAATTAGAAAGTAAAGCATTCGATTATTTTCATAAGAACTCGATTTTTACATTCCACTACGCCATTTTGTTCTAGTGCGTATGGAGCGATAATCTCATGAGTAACACCAGTGGACTCGAAATACTTGGAATCATAATATTCACCTCTTCTATCATTTCGCAAGCTTTTGATAAGCAATTCACTATACAATTCAATTTCATTTTCATAGATTCTAAACTTCTCCATTTCTTTATATTTATAGCATGCGATATGTAAACATAGCAATATCTAAAAAAGTAATTTATGAATGTTACAAAGCATTTCTTTTCACCAATAGATGGAGTACTATGCATGTCACAAACATCGAAATGTATTAATGCAAGCAATTTGGAGTTTTTTTCTACCTTAGGAAATGAGCTTCTTGTGATTTAAGTAACCATGCATGTCTGGCACATATCATTATTTCCATCAATATTAGCTATCAACTCTAATTTAGCCATATTATATATTCTTCTATAATGGACATGACCTAATCTATTATGTCATAGATTAGAAAATGCTACTTTACTATCATGAACATTAAATGAGACATCAATATGAGTAGAACTAGTAGCATTCTTATTAATAGTAAGCTTGAACAAGTCTTCACTTAAGTATCCACTTCCCACGTATTGTCCACCTTTTGTAATAATGAATTTATCCACGTTAAATGCTAATTTGAAACCATATTTATTCAACAAGCCACCTAACACAAGGTTCTTTTTAACTTTCAGTACATAATAAATATTATTTAGTACAAGTACTTTTCCAAAAGTAAATATGAGTTCTGTGGTGCCTTTTCCTTTCACTTTTGTAGTGGAAGAATTTCCCATATACAACACAATTTCATCATTAATCGCTTCCAATGACTTGAAGAAACTCTTGTCCTTACATACATGTTTAGTTGCATTAGCGTCAATCCACCATTCTCCACTATCTTAGAAAAGATTGACCTTGGAAATCATAACAACAAACTTGTTGTTGTTCACACCTTGTGTTTTGTATTTTAAAAGTCTACATTTCACCTTGAAGTGTCTAAATTTGTTACAATGGAAATATGAACCCTTTTTGTTCCTTTTAATCTTATGAATTTTGTCATTCATATCAACAAAATTTTTTCTTTTATTGTACGAAACTGACTTGTTTGATTGTTTGTGTTCCATCACATGAAGTCTCAAGATTCTTTCCATTAGAATCCTTTTCTTTCATCTTGATAAACTTCTTCTTGTTTGCAATAATCTTTTTGTATTCAAAGATGATTACTAAGGTCTTCAAGAGACATTTCTTCTTTCTTATATTTTAGAGTTTTCTTAGTGTCTTTCCATGAGAAGGGGAAGTTTATCAATTATAAAAGACACTACAATAGCTTTATTCATGATAAGATTATATTACCTAAAGCTATTAAACATGCTTTCAAGCTCATCAAATTTGTTCATAATGAAATGATCATCTATGGATGTGACCAAACACTTCTTTCCAACCAATATGCATTTATTATGCATATTACATATAATATCATTCGTATCAAGTAAGGAAAGAAAACTTATCTTATAATTCAATGAAGCCCATTTTGCCACAAATGATTCTCATTCATAGATTCTTCTTTAAGGCAATCTAGCTTGACTATGTTGGTAGCCATCTCTTTTAGTGAAGTTATTTTAAATTTCAATCACACGAAAGATAAGTCTTAAAATTGTTGGTGCAAATGGGATTTAGATGGAATTCAAGAAATAAGCAAAATTAACTTCAAGACAAGCTTTTCAATAAATGTTATCTTTAAGACTTATTTCGACCTCACCACTAAGTATGCAAAGAGGAATAATGCAAATAGGGATACAATGAAGCCAACGTCTAATCTTTTCTTGCATTTTACAATAGTAGACTGTTAGATACACCCGAGGGTTTGTAAAGTTGTTTGACCTTAAAGCTTACTTTCTACAGTAAGTAAATTAAAAGGAATTTGATGTGAAATCTCACCTTGAGTAAGAGGATAAGTTAGGAAATCCTTAGGTGAGCGTATAGATTACATATTTTGAATATTAAACTTAGTTTTAACCTTTAAAAGAATTCATTTACACTTTTGGTTGTTTGCCACTTTTGAAGCAAACTTAGAAATTTGTGTGATTTTAATAGAACCCTTCTAAAAAAAAGATTGTTATAGTACAATCATTACCGTCATTTTTTTATTTTCAAAAGATTGTTCTATGAAAATCACATATTTTGACATTTTTAAGACTTAGAAAATTTTTTGCTTCAAAAGTGGCAAACAATCAAAAGTGTAAATGTATTCTTTTGAAGGTTAAAACTAAATTTGATATTCAAAATGTATAATCTATATGCTCACCTAAGGATTTCTTAATTTATCTTCTTACTCGAAGTGAGATTTCACATTTGGATTCCTTTGATAGATAATAAGAACTTAAGTATTTATATTTATCTTCAAAACATAACACTTCTATCTCTTTAATGTGTCTGCTCTTATTTTATTTGTTTTTTGTGTGTTAAAATAGTTGGTAGCAAATCATTTATATAGATTTGCAAGTGTTTCTTTTTAAAAACACATCCCTTTTATCAACGTATTTTTTTGTCTAAAAGACACCTTTACTTTTTACAAGATATAATTTTAAATAAATGTATTATTTCAATAATTATCTTGTGAAAAGATAATGACTCATTCTATAAGACACAATATGAAAAAATAACTTTTCATTTGAAAAAATAATTTTTTTATTTTGAAAATACTCCGACAATTTAGAAATGGATTATGCTACAAAGTGGATCATAGGGTGGCAACAACCTTTGATAGACGGCTGCTAGAGGTTCCGGATATGAAGAATTCAACTGGAAAGGACAAAGTAAAGTTATCTCTAGCCATTGCTTTTACACGTTGGAACATTTTGAATACCAGGAAAGAGGTTTTTGTGAAAAGAAAGAGTCCAGGTGTGATGACAACAATAAGAGAATCCAAGGAGCTACCGTAGAAATAAGGCGGAAATAATAAAGGAAGGAAGATAAATATAGAAGAGTAAACACAAGGGCATGCTAAGTGGAAAAGACCAAATGAAAGATGGGTCAAGATAAACAAATATGGTGCTTTTAAAAGAGATCCTCCAAAGGCTGCTATATGTAATTAGAGTAAGGGACAACAGGGGTAGTGTGCAAGGATAATGTCCACTAAGAAATGCAAATTGAAGCTTGGAAGTAGAAGCGATAGTAGCATAAAAAGGTATTAAGTTAGTTATCCTATGCACAACATCAAAATGGAAACAGATTCATAAGTATTTTACAAGAATTTGAAGACGAGTCAACAGTGCTCAGATTGGAGAATTTTACCACATGTGACAAACATCAACGCATGGCTTACAAATTTTAAAGGTATAGAACTAAGCTGTGTGCATAGGAAAGCCAATAAGGTGGCGACTGGGTAGCTAGCCCTATCAACTGAGTTGAAGCAATCCCATCCTCTTTAGTACACATTCTTAACAAGGTTGGACCTTCAGCTCCTCGTTACTGTTAGTAAAACAGGAGGGAACATAGAGGGGATAGAACTCCTCATTTTGTTACCCAAGTTGTCCAACAACAAACTATATGTTCTTCGTGTAATATACTGGATAAACAATGGAATATCTTTTTTGATTGACCAAAAAAAAACTTGCTCTTATTATTGTTTATGTGAATATAAATAAAATAAATAATTTTTTACAAAATTATTTGATTGAGCTAGTTTATGTTGTATTTATTTAACATATGTAAATAAATATGTGATTGAGTTAATTGAAATAATAATTTTATTAGATTAATTTTTAAATTTCATTAATGTAAAAAACTGAAATTTCTTTTTATTTAATAAATGACTTAATTGTCAAGAAATTATTTATAAATTTTAGATATATATATATATATATATAATTTCACTAAATAAAAGAATTTTTATTGATGTCATGATGGTTGTGGATAGCCTAAGATAAGGCAATAGCTTAAAAAATCACTTGTCTTATGGCCCATGAGAGTGGGCTTAGGCACATGGGAGTGGGCAAGCCCACTATACATCACAAGTTCCAAAATGAGTTGACACTTGAAAAATCTTCTTATAGCAGTCTCCGTGGATAGAGATTTGGTCATAGTCTTAATTGTGTGACGTGTGACCAAACTGGGCGTTCAAATGATTGATTGATGAAATAATTCAGTGGGTCGGACGTGATTATGCACCTCCATCAGAACTCTCAATTACATTTGTATTCCGAACTGGAGCTGATCTCCGTTTACAATTTATCACTATTTACTTATTACCATCTATACCAGACTTTATAGGTGTAATGTTAAAAGAAAATCTCTGTATTATTTAAAAAAAATTAAATAAATTTTAATTCTTTTATTACGTTCAATTAAATCTTTAAATTTTTATTTTGAATCAAATATGTTCTTATAACTAATTATTAACTAACTTTCATTAGTCAAAATATCTATTGTCATTTTATATTCACATACTATGAACATGACATTAATGTGAATGATGAAAAATACCTCATATCACATTAAATGTCACGTTATTATCAATTATAATATATCAATATAACATATCATGAATAATTATGATATGTTAACATGTTACATCACCGTTGCATGATATAGAATAATAAATAGTATTTTAATTAAGTCAATCATTAGTTATAAAGAGTTATTTGACTCTAAAAAAAATATAAAGACTCATTTGGTTCAAAATAAAAATATAAGTATTTAATTGAATGTAATAAAAATATAAATATATATTTAAATTTTTCACTAATTTAATGATTTTTTAAAATATTATACCGAATTTTTTTAAAAAGTTTTTTTTATTATTTCATTTCCTTTCCTTACCAGATGTTGAATCCTAGTCGTCAACTTAAGCATTTGGTTCAGTGATTAAGTACATATATCCCATTGTTTAAATCAAATCCTCTTTTCTAAACAAATAAAATAATTAAATTAATTACAACTCATAATTATGTGAAAAATAAATTAAACCCTTATATATATACTTAATGGAATTAATTGTCAAGTACTACTAGTCTTTGAAAATGAAACCAAAGAGTAGTAGCTAGAAAGTTGACGACCACAAATTTAAAGTTATCTAGATATGGTCGGAAAGTGGCTTAATATGTCAAAGGAAAAGGGCAAAGTGATCACTCAAAAGCTCCAAAAAGCTAAAGTAAAGATGGGGAGGTGGCCATTCTTGGTGACTTCGAAAGAATGAAAGAAATTCTGTCCCAGTAAAGCAACCATGCCTCTTAGTCCATCGTACGTGACTCTCTTTTCTATTGTTAATAGCATGTTGAATTTTCGTTTCACCCTTTTAGGCATAGAATATACACATGCTGAGAATGTGTTTGGTTTGA
The DNA here is from genome assembly GCF_000208745.1 of Theobroma cacao. Taxonomy (NCBI): domain Eukaryota; kingdom Viridiplantae; phylum Streptophyta; class Magnoliopsida; order Malvales; family Malvaceae; genus Theobroma; species Theobroma cacao. The sequence goes on along the minus strand of NC_030855.1, from coordinate 2,078,067 downwards.
TATATTGAAAATTGCTTTCTATAAATATGATTGTTAATAAAAAAATTAAAAGAAAATTATGAGATAAAAGACTGACAAGGTACAACAATAATTTAAACTAGATTAGTTTAAAGGTAATGGGACAACATATTCAAACCAACATTCTTTTACACATGTACTTAGTTGATGGTTCCTGGGGCTAAACTTATTGGAATCCATTCCTCGACTGCCAGTGTCATTGAACCAATCTCAATTGCAGTCAGTTATTAAAATGTTGATGGAAAGACTTGATCCAAGAAGAGAAGAGGAACATCAAGCTGAACAGTTCAAAGCCCTATCTAAGATTCAATCTCATATGTATATCCTGTAATCATGATTTGTATACTTATCAGATCATCATTTGTACCATAAAACCTTATATCATAATGAAAAATTTCAAGGCAGTTTTCATCAATTCATAGCTCTTTACTTGTTTTTTTATCTTAAACCAAAGTAGTATCAGATAAATAACTTGAATGTCTGCTGTTTTTTGGGTTAAATTTGCAAGAAAACCCTCTATAACTGTTTTTAAATGACAGCCATGACATGGTGAGAACATGAATCAACTAGGTTATTCACATGGTAACCAAGAGGCTTTTTTTTGAGTTATTAACATAGTTGATTAATGTTTGGTTAAAATATTTGAGAAGTCCCTATATTATGGTATTTTTTTCAATTTAGTCCCTCTATTAAAAATCGCAACATTTTAGTTTCTTGATTTTGAGAATTGTTTCAATTTAGTCGCTCTAAAATTTTTCATCTAAATTAACTGTTACGGTATTGATGTCAACATTGATATGGCACCAAATACTGACATGGCGTATGAAGTGGGTTTAGGTTGCTGATGTGACACTTTTATTCTTAAAGAGATGATGTGCTCTTTCTAAGGTTGAAACCCAAAGCCTCTTGCAACTATACCAAAGTCTTTACCACCACACTTAAGCCTTACTTATAACTATATTTTGCTTGTGTTTATTTTCTTCGTTTCTTCTCTTTTTCTTTCTTACTTTTTTCCTTTCTTTCCCCAAAATTACATTGTTTTGGAGCTTTTTTTTTTGGAGAAAAAGGCTCCAAAGAGTTTTTATAGCTAGGGTTTTTAAGAGTGTAAAAAGACTCTAAAACAACATAGATTTGGAGAAAGAGAGAAAAAAATAAGAAAAAAAAAGGCAAGAAAAGAATAAAAGAAACACAAGCAAAATATTATTAGATGTTAAAGTTTAGGCTTAATGGTAAAGACGTCGGTATATTTGCTAGAGGTCTTAAGTTTAAATCTCAATAAGAGCACATTAATTTTTCTAGAATAAGAGTACCATGTGTCAGCCACTTGATGTGCCATGTGACAATCTCTTGACATGCCACGTAATGCAATATAATTTTCAAAATTACCCATATTTATTAAAATGCAAGTTTAATATAGTTAAATTTTTTATTATTAATTTTTATATAATATCATCTCTTAAATATATTTTTAATGTCATTATTTTTTTTTATTATAATCTTATATATTTTATTTTTATTTCTTAATATAATTTTCTATATTATATATTTTACTATAATTTCTTTTTTCTTTAAAAGACAATATAAATTTTATTGACAGCCACCATGACTATTGAGAATAATAAAAAGATATCCTCAAAATCTATATTAAAAAAACAAATTATAACATTATAAAATATTTTTAATAAAGTAACAAAGTTAAAAGGTAAAAATATTTTTAAAAACATTGTAGACTGTAATGCAATCTGATTACATTGGTTTTGAACTGCAATAACATTACATTCATTGGTTGTAATGTGATTGCATTGCAATCTAACATTGCAGTGGTTTGTTACAAAACAAACACTACAATGTAATTTAATTGGACACATTGCAGGAAATGTGCTCTCACTTCCCTCATACCAAACGCTACCTTATACATTGACATGATAGTGTCATGTCAACAACCTAAACCCACATCAACGCCACGTCATCATTGACGTTAGTATCGCAACAGTCAATTTAGACAAAAAATGTTAGAAAGACTAAATTAAAGCAATTCCTAAAATCAATGGACTAAAATGTTATGATTTTAAATAGAAAAACTAAATTGAAGAAAATGTCCTATTATAAAGACTTCCTAAATGTTTTGACCATTAAGAGGCGTTTGGTATGGTGTAAATGGAAAACATTCCTTGCAATTTAAATGGCTGTAATCACTTAATAGCATTTGGTTGGTAAAAAGGTAATGTAATGTGCTTCCAATTGTAATCACATTAAAATGAGAGAAGGGAATGTCATTCCCTTTTCTCATGGAGGGAAAGTAACTTTCCCTCTACAAAGGGAAAGTTACATATTTTTTCTTTCCCAAACTGTCCATCTCACTTGACCCTCTTAACCTCCCAACCCTTATCTTCTCCTTTCAGCCTTATTCACTTTCTTCCTTCTTGCCTTCTTCTCCTTCTTCCTTCCTACCTTTTTCTCCTTCTTCTCACCTTACCTTATTCTCCTTCTTCTCACTGTCTGCAAGAAAGGTAGCTCGTCACCAACACATTTAAGTCAAATTTCACCACCAAATCTGAAAATAAGAGAGATTAAGACTTTGGGTTTTATGAAACTTTTATTCAAATTTTTAAGAAATTTGTAAGTGTTTGGAGAAAAATTTATGCTTTTGATGTCGAAAATTGAGAAAGAAACATTTAAATGGTTTAGAATCAAGAAAAGTTACTAAAGAATTGAGAGGATTTAAGAGGAAAATATGTATGGTGCCACGGTTATGAGAGAAAGAAAGCATCGGAACACTTAAAATTGATTATCTATTGATAGATGAAAACATCTATCGATAGATTAAGTTCAAACTTTTTACAACGGCTATTTATCTATCGATAGAATTTTCTATCTATCATAGATTTGTCTTTGATAATGTTTTTTATTTTTAATTTTTATAAGTTTAAGGTAAAAATAAATATTTAATAATTTTACATATTTTAATATTTAAAATAATTAAAATAAATATTATGTTATTTTTAATGTTATTATTTATTATTTTAATTGCTTAAAGTTGAAAAGTCAAATTTTATATTAAAAATTATAAATTTATTCAACTTATATGTTTTTTATACATAAAGATAATTTTGTTAATTTACAATACATTCCCAGTAAAATACTTACAAAACTTTAATGTTTTATATTACACTACAATATAATCTTCTCAGCAATCGCATTCTCTGCAATCATCTTTTTCCCTTATTATACCAAATATTGTAAAATTATATTCTCAACAATTACATTCCTAGTAATCACATTCCCAATAATATACCAAACGCACACCTTAATATTTTCACCATGTCATCGCTTCATAGTACCACTCTTTTTCCAAGCTTTGAAACTAGCCTTGCAACACCCCATCCAATCCTTCACTTTTGCTTTCCAGTCAACAAACACCCGTCATAACCATCAATTCTGATGCTCACTTACCTGTAAAACTTACTCCTCAATCTCCTTCTTAGGGAACTCAATTCAAATCCCTCCTCATTGGCTATTAACTTATAGGTAATGTTGATGGTTCAACACCTTGCCCCCTACCATGACACATCTAAGGTATAAATCCTCCCATGCTTGTTTCTAATCCCTCATATGATTACTGCATTAGGTAAGACCAGCTGCTACTCCATGGGATTACCTCATCTGCCATGGTAAGTGTGGTTTCTTTCCTTGCTTTTACTGCAACTTCATTGGGTACCTAGAGAAAACACAACATACTCTAGCAATGCACATCCTTGTATGTGATTCAAGTCTTACAAACTTTCACATGTACCCATTTTTTTTTTGGTTAAGTCAACATGTGACATTTATAATTTCATAGATATAATTTTGCACTAATTATCATATGGCAGAAATCGAATTGATATGTATATATATATAAAGAATATTCTTTATTCAAAAGATTATAAAGTAATTTAATCTAAATTCATGCTGTCCATGTAGCTCTCCAAAATTGACAAAAAAAAAAGTTTTTTTTTTTTAGGATTTGAGGGAAAGAGATATTCGAATCCTGCTTTTGAAGTACGGATCATGCACCAATTAATTAGCCAAATGTTAAGTGTAAAAAAAAAAGTTTGATTCTTGGTAAACATATAAATTGATTGAGTAAAATTTTTAGGAATCATAATTAATTATAGCATCAACAATTGACTAATAACTTTTGAATCAGTAGAATATATTCATTATTTCAATATATATTTTAAAATGAGGAATGACTGAAATAATGACATATTTTTTACGTCAACCAAATGTGAGGCATGGAAATCCATGGTCGAAATTGATTCAATCCAGCTATTAGGGAGGCTTGGAGAGGATTCCTCCCAAGTCAATTATGTAGGGGATGGGCCAACACTCCTACACGTTAAAAAGATATATAGGATAGTAAGTCTAAATCATTTATATTTGTACTTCTTTTTAATATCAAAGAAATTATTTCTTCATGAATTTTAGATTTAATCCAAGTGATTTGGATGTATAATTAATATGAATGATGATGAAAATAAAGACTCTTCTAAATTTTCAACAAAAAAAATGTATTAAAATTGAATATAAGAACAAGTGAAGACGTAAATGAATTAAAGAAATCATTTATTCATAACATTCAAATAAATTGAAATGATATAAATTAGAGTAAAATTCACTCAGCATCCACAATCGTTTTGTAATTTTTTTTATTTATAATTAAAAATTTTTATTAAATCCATTAAAAACATCATATGAATATCACATAGATTTTCACACTATTTATATATATATATATATATATATTAATTTCAATGCTGGAAATTAATATGGTTGAAAGTTTAAACAGTGATATGCCGGTGGTCGACTCGATTTCTTTGAATAACTTTTTTGTCGTTTAATTTCTTGCTCTTACTTTCAATTATTAGTTCTGCAATATACTTTGAATTTTAAAAAGAAAAATTAACAGATGCTTTATGTCTTTGGCTTTGTTGGAAAATATGGACCCATGTCTGATGCATAGCCGACTTAACTTTTTTGCCGGTTTCATATTAGTTGGGCCCGTGATTAACATTGCTGGGTTCACTCGGTTTAACAAACTACAGTATAGAGCTACTTGGTTAGTTTTCTCGTGTTATTTTCTGTTGATTAGTCATAGGAAAATATGGACCCATGTCTAATGTACGTAATTGTTGATTATTAAAAAATTATTAGAGTGATCATAAAGAAATTCCGTAACTGTTAAGTGGAAGATATTTTGAACACATAAATATATTAAGGATTACGTGACTTATTATCAATTGATTTTAAGTTTAATGTCTATTTTAAAAATTCAACATGATATTAGAACAAACGTTGTCTTTTTATTATCTTCTTAATATGGGTTCATTCCGTGATTGAGTTGTCATATGCTAAGTCCATTATGTCTGCATGTGAGAGAGTATTTGATTGGTGATAAAGAAATCTCACCTTTAGTAAGTTGGAAATATTATGTGCACATAAATATATAATATGAGTTACTCCAATTTTATCAATTAATTTTAAGTTAGATGTTTGTCTTAAAAATTTAACAAAAACATATAATGAAAATTATATAATATTGTTCGACATATTAAAATAAAGGTAAGAAAGTTTAATTTTATTGCATTCAAGCCAAATGAATCATTGGCATCTGACTATTTGGCTAATTAGTTGATATATGATCTACTGTTTAAAGAACAAAGTTCGATTCTCCCTTCCCTCAAATCCAAAAAAAAAAAAAAACTAAATGAATCAAGGGACCAAAAAAAATATATAAAATCTAAATGATAATTTGGAACCCTAATATAAGGACATCTTTTTCTTTTTCTTTTTTCTAATATCTGATTTTGAGCTAAGCGATTTTTTCCCTCGAATATCTAAACTCGAACTTGAAATTTTCAAATTAAAAATTAAAATCTCAACTATTGAAGTGCTTCTTCGAACACACGATCCAAAAATATTCTTGATATATAAACAAGTTGAATGCAACAGGACAAATATTCACTAATAAGTTGATTAATATAAACCATATGTTAATGTTGGGGTCTTGGAAGGTACAATGATAGTTTGATAAACATGCAAGGACAAGTCTTTATCTCCTAATTTATAAGTCGTAATTTTTATGTTTGGTATCTATGAGGATATAACACGTTGGCATATCAATGAAGGCCAAGTTTGCGAATGCAAAAGGCATTGCCATTGTGCTCTTCTTCATGACAGAATGTCGATTACCTTTATTGAGCTGTTCCCATTAATAATTTCCCCGTCTCTTTCTTTCTTTCTTTCTTTCTTTCTTTCCTTTTGATCGAATCATATCATTTTTGGTGCTTTCTTGCCTTGTTCTGTGGCTCTTGTTCTTTTCTCCATTTGTGTGCTAAGGGAAAAGATAGACTAATACTAATGTTTTTCAGCCTTCTCTCTCGTGAAGGTAACACGTTTTATACAATGCAATTTTTTTTTGGGGAAATATAATATTTCTCATTATTAAAAAAAAAATCGATACTGTCAATGACAAAAAACTTACAAATGATATAAGAAAAACACGTGACAATGGACGTGTCAAATAAACTGCAATAATAAAAAAATTAATATATGGTCAATCAATACGTGAAACAGGAGTTACCGACACATAAGATGTGTGAAACAAAAAATTGTTGAAGTGAATATTTGACTCAAAGTTTACATTTGAAGTATAGTGTATAAATTAATTCAATATATTATTAGTGAATCGAAAACTTTATTAATCAGTAAATTTTGGGAAATTATTAATTATAAAATTGAATAAAATAATCCAAAATCTTTAAATAAGAGGTTTAAATTGGGGTTTGAGCATATGTTTTCCCAAAAGCTTGCCGAAAAACAAGTTAAAGTCATGGACAGGCATGTGGAAGTGAAAAGGAAAGGGAAGATGCATAATTAAATACATAAATCCGAGATTTATTCTTGATTTCAATCTAGTCCCCTTCAGCTCTAAAGCTCGTATATTACTTATTAATGGCAAAGTAAAGCACTTCAAAGGTTGGAATCTTCTGCTTTTTTTTTCCCTTTATCTCGCCATGTGTTGTGAGTTAGATATACCTGTTCCAATAGGCAACAAAAGTTGTGCAATGCTTTCATTGTCCATACACAAAACTGTTGGAAAATAGTATATTTCATAAGGTTTAAATATCTTACATTGTCAAGATACATAAAAGGTGAATGTCTTATATATGAAAACCAACTATGGGCTTGTTGCAAGTAAGGAAAATGAAATGGACTCGCGCACACACAAGATTGAGCCAAACTTTTAAAAATTTTAGATTTCTCCCCCGCATGCGAATACACATTCGCTCACGTGGGCTGTGCCCAAGTGACTTTTTGTACCTTAGTATAAATGCTGACCAGATTTTTCTCAACTCCCTAATCTAGTGCAACGTTCACTTCACCCCATGCCCATAAATACAGTCTCACACCCTCACACACCAAAGCTTTTTCTCTCTTAAGCTTTCTCTACTAATTTCCTCTGCCTCCTTTCTTCTCTTAAGGTTTCTTTACTTCCTTTCTTTTCTAGCTGGGTTTTTTCCTTTTTGTTGTTCCTGTCATCCCTTAATAGTTTGTGCAAACTATAAGGAAGGGTCTGTTAAATCCTGGAGGATAACCACTACAGTCCTTTTGCATCGAGTTTTATACTCTGAAGAGGCGAAAATTATCCTTAAAGACAGTGATATCACGCCTCACACCAATTACTGTTTTTACTTGTTTTATATTCCTTTGTTGCTAATAATTTTTCTAACAAAAACAAACCCAAAAAAGTAAAAACAAAAAGAGAATGTGTTTTAATAATTTTAACAAGATTTATATTTGATGCAATGTCGTTATTTTATACACTATCGCTTAATCACATAATTTCATCTTTTTAATGACATAATTTAAGAATTTTTAAATGAAGCTAGTAGCATTTAAATCATTGAAAATGCATCAAAAATAAATTCTTTTAAATAAATTAATAAAACGATTCTCTCTTTTTTAAAAAAATTATTAAAGTGATGATTGGCACATGTTAAATTAAAAATCATTGGTATATAAATAAAAAATTTAACATGATACCAAAGTAGGTACTGCTCTCATTTTTTTATCCCTTCATGAATTTTTTTTCATTGGTTCAAATCATGTGATAGGTCCATGATCCTACACATGAGCCAGAGTATTAGCATGGTGATCATCGCATATTTATTAAATTAAGAATATCTCAAGCATATAAATACAATAAGGGTCTCTTCACTTATTATCAATTGATTTTAAATTGAATATCCATATTAAAATTTTAACATAAATATTCTTAGATTGGGTAACTTTTTACCGAGAACAAGAAATATATATATATATATATATATTATGTCAGCATTGAAAAAAAGAGAAATAAAAATAAAGAAACGGATAGGCTATGTCGAGTTTAGGTAGGATGAAACTCCAACTTACTTTTGAGCCAATTGGTGTAATACCAAGTATCAACTAAAATGCATATAAAAAGGAATGTCAATTGAATTGAGTGGTATTAGTCGACAACCTAATATAAAAGGAAGCTTCGATAAAGTTCTTCGACAATGTCACGTAGGTACATCAATAAAGAAATGTTGCAAGTCAAAAAAAGTAATTAAATTTTTTACGTGAGCCATCAAGAAAGAACTATTATAATATTTGGCCTTAAACAAGCCGCATCACCAGTGACCTATATGGGTGATGGGTCGTAATTAGCAAGATTTGCTAAGTCAAATTTTAGTAAAAGTAAAAAATAAAGGTGATAAAGGAACACAATTGGTGTACCAATGTTCCTGTCTCTAATTGTTCCTTTCTCAATTGTGAAGTCTCCTCCCTTCCCATCAAAACTTGAAAACCATGCTCTCTCAAACCAAAACCTTACCTGTTTCATTATTAAATAAAAACTCACAATTATTTTTTTATCCCATATTTTTCAATAACATAAAAAAAATTTGAAACTATTTAAAAAAATTTAAATAAATGCTTATAATTAATAATTAATTATTATTAATTAAAATATTAATTATTATTTTATACTAACATGATATTATTATTATTATTATATTTAATTTTTATGTATAAACGGAGACACAGGTATTCGATTCACCCTTTCATTATCTGAGTTCTGACTTCCATATTGCCAATATGTTCCTTCTTCGTTGGGGAGCCATACCTCGATTTAAGAGAGAAATAGTGGCTTTAATGCTTTATATTTGTAATAATTAATGTAATCCACATCTCCCGATTGAGAACCGAGTTCTCAACGTGTCATCTTCTCCTAAACACACTATAAATCTTCCCTTCAACGTTTTACCTTTCCCCAACGTCCACTTTTTCTCTTCATTCCTCACGTTACACCAAAAAGTCGTCATTTTCTTTTTCTTCTTCGCTCCAAACCAAACGCCCTGGAATCTAAAGAAGCCAAAGTTTAGACTTTAACGACAAGAAGAAGAGAAGGGTTGATAGTACAGGGGAATAAAATGAAAGCAGGTTTAGTTGTGGATGGCGAGTATATCTATGAAGAAGAGAAGCATCTCACTGTTCTCAAAACTTCTCTTTTTTTCGCCAACGATGGCTTCACTGTTTACGATTGCAAAGGTCAGTTAGTCTTCCGAGTCGACTCGTACGGCCCGGGCCCTCGTGATAAAGGTGAAGTCGTTCTCATGGATGCTCACGGAAGATGTCTACTCACTGTAAGAAGAAAGGTACATATTTTTCGTTCTTTTTTTTCAGCTTTTATGTTTAAACGAGTTGATTGAGTTTGAAAACTTTGTTTAGTGAAATGGCAAAGAATTGGGTTTGCTTTAATGGGTCTTCTTTTTTATGATCCGATTTGGATCAATGGGTATAGATTTGATTTCCACGTGATTTAAGAAAAATGTTGGTACGTAACTCTTTCATGGAGGGTTCTCACTTCTGAGTCAACTCGTCTGTGTTTTGATTCTCCCATTTATAGAAACAAACACAAAATCTAATTTAGAAAATCTAAATTTATGTGGCGTTTTACTTGCCATTTTAATTTATTTTTATTTAAAAGGAAAAATAAAAAGAAAAGAGAGACATTTTAGATCCCATTTTTACTGAGTTAACACAGTGGGTTGATAAAACTGTCTGAATTTTGCCTAAAACAGAGGCCGAGTTTGCATCACCGGTGGGAGGGCTTTCTAGGCGAAAGATCAGAGGGTCAGAAACCGATCTTCAGTTTGAAAAGATCATCGATAATCGGACGGTGTGGGATGACGGTAGAAGTGTTCAACAGTCCAGGTGAGGAGTACCAGATCGAAGGAAACTTCGGACAGCGCAGCTGCACGATCTTGAATGCAGGCAAGGAATTAGTGGCTGAGATCAAACGCAAAGTAGATGCTTCCACCAACGTGGTACTCGGTAAGGACGTTTTCTTGCTTTCCTTAAAACCTGGCTTTGATGGGGCCTTCGCTATGGGATTGGTGCTGGTTCTTGATCAGATCAACGGTGATGATTATGTTCAATATGATGGGGCTGAGATTTCCCCTACCGCAGAGGATTGATGTGCTGTGATATTTTTATTTTGGCATATAATTGTCCTTTTTTTTTTCCTTATCTAATAGGGATGAGGGAATCTTTGTTATTGGCCTTACAAAAATGAAATGAGGAAAAATGCTTGTATATGTTTACTCAAGCAATAAAATTTGCCCTTGATCATGTGAAAATGATTGAGAACTTCCTCCAATGAACACCAAAAAATTTTTATCATTTTTATCCCACCATTTTGCATTTGTTCTAATATCATTAAAGGTGACAATTGATTCGATTTGAGTCCGATTTGTCGTCAAATTTGATTTATTTCGAGTTCAAAGTGCTTTCAGTTGAAATCATCATAGATTCAAATTGTCTTAATTCAAATCATTTCGAATTTGGAACGTCTCGAGTTTGAACGGTTTTAGGTTATTTCGGAATTTATATGAACTAACAAATTGAAAATAAAAATATGATAAAATTTTAAAAAAGTGATAAATATTAATTAACCAAATTTAAATAACAAATCAATCTAAAGATTTCTCAAAATACCAATATATTGTTAAATATTTTGATAAATACATTAATATTCGTAATATATATATATATATGTATATATGTATGTATTAAAATTCTAACTTACAATATTAAACATTTGACTTTTTAAAAGAATTTTCAAGTTGACTTTCCAGAACAAGCCTAAAACGTTTGACCATGTTAACTCAAAATTGCTCAATTGAGAGGAGAATACTTCCAAACGTTTGCCTTCTCCCTACCTTATATTTTTGCCTTTTAAGAGTTTGAATTTTGAATGCTGATTTGTTACAAATTTCAATTTAAAGCTAACCCCCAAATAATAATAATAATAATAATAATAAATTCCATTTACTATTTTTATGATTTCAACTTTTTTCGTAAGATACCAACTTCCTTCTCAATCAACATTTTGTGAATATCTTTTCACTCAATTTATATTATATGTATAATTTTCTGTTCTAACATAAGGTTTAGTTATTAATTAATTTTATTTAATAAATTATCAAAATATCCTCAATTTAAAGAACTAATCCATTTATTCACACTTAAAGGTAATTTTATAATTTTATGGAGAATATAGTAAGTGATAAGATCAATAAAAAAGTGTTTTATCCCCACTTGTTTGTCTATTAAGTATGTGCAACGTATTACCACAAAACAATGAGTGGATATAAGTGATAAATCAATAAACATCTTGCACAGCAAGTGGAACAATTAATTGAGTGCAATTAAGGTAACATTAAATGCAATTTAACAGAAAACTATAGCATGGGTTTTCTTCCTAATTGCTGACAAAGAAGGCTAGAATTTAAAGTCAAATGCATGGCTTTAAGAGGGATGAAGTTCGGTTTTTAGGTACAGTAAAAATATATATATAGTTTTAATATTATTACCCTATTCCAATGTAATATTTATTCTCCAATTATTGAAGGAAAAAAAAAAAACTTACCCTAAATTTTAGCATACCCAAAAAGAAAAGCTACTATAAATTTATCTTAATCAAGATTAATCATGATTGTATCGATATTATATATAAATATCATAATTTTGATGTTAATTAATATGCAAAATTGTAAAATTTGAAAGAAGTATTCTATTTAGTGAAAATTGTAAAAATTTTACTATTCAAGGTTGTATGGGGTTAGAAAAATAATTGCAAATATGTTGGAAATATTAAGAAGGGACATGTAATTGTGACCTTGGAAAGGAAGATGATCTTTTGGCCACAAAAAAAAATGTGAATAGGATTAGATATTTTCTTTTGCATTGAAAAATGTACAAATTGATAAGAATATGGATAGCAAATAATACTGACAAATTGGCCTCTCAATTCATCGGCTGCCAATCTTCCATCAAACACATCACCAAAATTCCGCACACTTGGGGCAAATTCCAATTCCACAATCCACATTACTTTGAAAATGATCCCTCAACCACTTTTTTTTCATCTTATCGTAAGTAAGACGTTAAGTGTTTCATAGAAAGTACATAAAGTGTTTCAATCCTGCATCGGGTAAGTAAGAAAATTTTAAAAATTTTATAAATATGGATACTACACGTCTCGTTAGATTAATTTTTTGAAAAAAAAATAATGAGTTTGTGATACAAACATCACGATGGTTGTACTTGAATGATATTTTAAGGTGAAAAATTTCAGCCGAAGCTTATAAAAAGTTTGAGTTTTTATTATTTAATACATTGTGTATATATTTTCTTATACTTTGTTATTGAACAAGACCTCTTAACTCTTGCAATAAATAAATTAGAAAATTGAAAAGCCTTTTTAAAAAGTAACAATGTCAAAATTTTAATTAACAAGACTATTAGATAAGACATTAAAATTATTATAATTAGATAATTATTGGATATTATCATTTAATATATTTGATTTTTCAAATTTCGTTTTAATTTAGTCAATTTTTAGTTGTGAATTTTACCAACTTCCTTTAAAAATTCAATCTTTGAGTTCTTTGGTCTTTGGTCCAATATTATTATATATAAGTTTTAGATTGGATATACTACTTGGGATGATAGATTAGTATTAACTTATACAGAACATATAGGGGGTTAAAACTAAAACATTTAATCAATTTCTCATATGAATTTATTGGCCCATTCTTTTTTCTTTTTTCTTTCCCCTTCAATGCAATTGGCCTTCTTGAATACCTAGAGCATTGCCATATTCCAATGGGTCTACAAGGAATTCCCACAGAATTTATGCACACCTTTCTTTTTCCCTCTGATATTTTATTCCTTGAGATATATCTCAGTCGATCTGATCCCCAATGGAATAATTAATATATAGAACATGGTACAAAGGCGACCACATGGGAACATGAGGTGCTCTGTCTTGTAAACATCAGAAAAGAATATTGTTTTTTCTAAGAAGAAAAGTTAATTAAGGATGCATCTCTTTTCGTTTGCTTTACCTTTATGATAGGAATCGATGGCATACATGTAATGAGAATTCTTAGCTCACACCTAGTAAAACTTTATGCTAAGAACAAAAAAAGGTAAAATAGTCAAAGACCTTTATTTTCTTTTTTTTTTTTACCTTGAGTTGAGAGAATAATCAAAAATATTTTTTATTTTTTAAAAGAGTAACATTTGAATACCTTATTATCCTATAAAAAATTTTAAATAAATAAAAAAAACTCATGATATTATGATAATTTCTTCAACTAAACTCTTCACTTTTTATTATTCTGGAACAAATCCTTAAATGTAAATTTGTATCCAAACAAACATTTAAATACCCCAATGAAAAATAAAATGTCATTGTTATGAAATATAACTAAAATAACAACTATAAGAGAAATATAAGAAAAAGCATTTCGAGAGAGAGAAAGTATTTAGAGGGAATAAGAAAATCTTATTCATGTGTGTATTTACAAATGAAGTGAGTGACCTATTTATAAGCTAATAACCTCTTATCTAAATTTATTTACAAGATAAAGATAATACTAAGAGATTAGATGGATGGATTAAATCCTAATGTTGATTCAATCTAATTTACATCCAAATCTAGATATAGATAACATAAATGGATATTCACAAAAATATTCATGACACTCCCTTTGAGTATCCATTGTATCAAGAATATGCCTCGTTAAAACCTTACAAAGAAAAAACTTTATGAGGAAAAATTTGAGTAAAGGAAAAAGAGTATATAATTCCTTTGAAGAATACGCTTTTGAATTACTACCTCACTAAAAACCTTATCAAGAAAAACCTAGTGGAAAAAACCTCGATGAAAGAAAAGAGTACAGTACATATTTTACTCTCCCTTGCATTATTTAAGATCTTTAAAACAATATATTTCAATCTTTTATACCAACTTTTCAAATGAGAAGGGCTTTGGTGAACAAATTTATTAGATTGTCACTTGATCAAAGTTGTTGAATACTAATATCACCATTTTCTTGAAGATCATGAGTGAAAAAGAATTTTCACAAAATATGTTTTGTTCTATCGCTTTTAATGTATCTTTCATTTAACTGTGTTACGCAAGCAATATTATCCTCATATATTGTTGTTAGAATGTTCTTTTTGGTTGACAAGCCACATGTTTCTTGAATATGTTGAGTTACAAATCTTAACCAGACACATTCACAATTTGCCTCATGAATTGCTGAAATTTCTGCAAGTTTAGAAGAAGTAAAAACTATAATTTGTATTACAAAACGTAATGAAATAGTCATACCTCCATATATGAATAAGTAACATATTTGGGATCGAGCCTTATGTGGATCAGATAAATATTCTACATCTGCATAACTAATTAAATTTGATTTTAATGCATTTGAATAATATAAGCCCATACCCATTGTTCCACAGAGATATTGAAGTATAAGTTTAATTTCATTCCAATATTTTCGAGTTGGAGAAGAATTATATATTGCTAATAAATTCACAACAAATGATATATTAGGTCATGTATTGCTAAGAAGATACATTAGTACTCAAATTTATGGTACTTCAAGATCAAGAATTTTTCATTATTCTCACGAGGTTGGAAAGGGTCATTTTTCACATCTAGTGACCTTACAACCATTATTGAACTCAATATATGTGCTTTGTCCATATAAGATCATTTTAACACTTTTGCTATATAAATATATTGATGGACAAAATTTCATTTGTTAAATGTTCAATCTGAAGACTTAAACAAAATTTTATTTTTCCAAGATTTTTCATCTCAAATTTTTTCTTTTAGTAATTCACGACTTTTGATAACTCTTCAGGAATTCCAATGATATTTAGCTCATCAACATAAACATCAATTATTACAAATTCAAATCCCAATCTTTTTATAAAGACACATGAGCATATAGAATCATTTTTATAGCCTTCTTTCAATAAATATTCACTAAAGCGATTATACCATGTCCGTTCAGATTGTTTTAATTCATATAAAGATTTATCTAATTTAATCAAATAAATTTCTTGAGAATTCAAAATTTGTGCTTCAAGCAATTTAAATCCTCCAGGGATTTTTATATAGATATCATTATCAAATGAGCCATATAAATAAGTTGTAGCTACATTCATTAAACGTATTTCAATTTTCTTATTTATTGCCAAACTAGTTAATATAGAATTGTTGCATCCATCACAAAGAATATATCTCTTCATACTCATTACTAGGTTTTTGGATAAAACCTTGTGCTACAAGCCATGCTTTATATCTCATAATCTCATTTGTCTCATTCACATTCGCACAGATACTCATTTATATCCCACTAGCTTTACACCATTTGATGTACGAGCTACAAGTCCAAAAACTTCATGCTTTTTTAAGTGAATTCCAACTTGATTGCATCTTTCCACATTGGCCAACCATTTTTATTTCTACATTCTTCAATATAAGTAAGTTCAAGATCCTCATTTTCTTTTATAATATTGAGCGCTATATTATATGCAAAAATATCGTTAACATTTATTTCATTTTGATTTCATTTTTTCCCTTCATGACATAATTTATTAAGATCTCTCCATTTTCAATTATTTCAGGTAATTGAATTTCTTTTAGAATTTTATCAATTATGTCATGGATCCTTTCTAGAGTTTCTATTTCCTCTTTTTGACTATCTTGTATATTTACTCATTTTTTTTTTCGAGGATTTTATCTTTGGAACCGATTGTTCTCCCACGTTTTTGGCGTACCTTGTGTTATAAGGATATCAATTCTAATAAGAGTTTTTGCATATGGTACATAAGATTTAATTATTCTCTTTAAGTTAGTAAATACATTTGATAATTGATTTACTAAATATTTTGCAAAGAAAATTATATTTTGAACTTTCAGTTCACATTAATTTGTGTAATGATTAAAACTAGATAATGATAACATATTCAAAGATATTTCCTTTTCTAGTTGCTTATTTTCTCCCTCTAATATTGGAAAAATTATTTCATCAAAATGACAATAAGTAAACCTTACAGTGAATAAATCTCCTATTGATGGCTTTAGATATTTAATTATAAATGGAGATTCAAATCTAACATATATTCCTAACCTCCTTTGAAGACCCATCTTTGTGCATTGTGTTTTTGTCACGCCCCAGACCAGAGACATGACAGACGCCGCATACCTGTAAGGTATAATCCCACAGACATGCAAGGCTCTAAAATATATATCTTAAACCATTACTAAAAGAGACTAATATACTTGAAGAATTTAGTGATTTATAAACTATATCTGTTGACAGAATTTCCAAATATCATAATTTGACAATATTCAAAATTAAATCTCCAAAACCATAAAGCTACTGAGTCAAGATAAAAGTCTGAATACTAATTAAGATAGTACGATATTCATAATATTTAAATAAATCCTAGATAATTTAAGTGCTACTAAATTAAACATCACTCCCCAAAGTTCCCGCGTGGTTGACCAAATCACAACCTGAAAAAAAATTTGAAGGAAGGGGTGAGTCCAACTACTCAGCAAGTAACTAACATCCCTTCAGCCGGATTAAGCATGCTTAAAACATTCAGGGCAAAATATCATTTACAAATGCCAAGATAAAATATTGGGTAATCTTATTTGGAATCACATACTTCAAAATTTGCGCATTCAAATAACAGAACAAATATATTCACAATATTTAACTTTTAATGGTCTCCTGTAACATGCTACGACCACACTTA
Source organism: Theobroma cacao (assembly GCF_000208745.1). Taxonomy (NCBI): domain Eukaryota; kingdom Viridiplantae; phylum Streptophyta; class Magnoliopsida; order Malvales; family Malvaceae; genus Theobroma; species Theobroma cacao. The sequence goes on along the minus strand of NC_030855.1, from coordinate 2,060,844 downwards.
ACCCCTGTGGCATAGGTCAGAAATAGAACCACAATTAACCCCAGTGGCATGGGTCAGAAGAAGCAACCATTGGCTGCACTGAACAGATATCACAAATACTACTATTCTGTAACCGGTAGTGCGGTTGGGAGATCGATCTCTAATCACAGAATACATGTCGACATGGCCAACATTTAACCCCCATTGGCAGGGTCAGAGCATAGCCATACTAGGAGACAAAACAGAAATATATAT
>NC_030855.1:2039817-2060242 GCF_000208745.1 Theobroma cacao | reverse complement strand
TATATATATATATATATATATATATATATATTTACATGCTCAACCCAATTTTTACAAACCATAGGATAAAACATATTATACATAATATATGAAATTCAAATCCACATTGAGGCTAATTTTTAAGGTGTGAAAACACTAAAGTGATATCAGTCATTTACTTGATTTGCTAAACCAAACCCAAAAGATAAAGAATCAGAATCTTCTTGAAACCTATTAATTCAAAGTACTCAGAATTAGAAACCAATATTGCTAACTCATCAAAACGAATCATGATTCTCTACTGGTTATTCTAAGGCATTTAGAGTATAGCACATCTTTCGCTGATCGAAAATCAATTTAATTCCTTTAATACTTTATAAATACATAAAATATTTAGAATTTAGAAACTGATAGATTATAGTACAAAATCAATAACAATATAACGTTTGGTGAATATGCTTTAAATACAAATCAAAATTTAGTTTGAAGATTTTTAATAAAATTTTTCAAAATATGTCAATTTGAAAATAATTTATCAAATAAATATTTATTATAAAAAAATTCACTAAAATTTAAATTGCTTAATTTTCTGAAGTTACTAGCAAAATAGGTTGAATATAAGTCAAGAATAATTTTTTAAATAATTAAAAATGACTTCTTTATAAATTTTGAAATTTTAGATTTTCATGACCATTTTGCTTATTTTGATCACTTATAACTCTTAACTCGAATTATTTTCAGTCATAAAATCAAAACCAAATTGAAGTATACATATCATACTACAATGTTAAAATTTGTTTCGATTAAAAAGATCACAAGATTCCTAAGTTTCGAAAGCCAAAATTCAAGAAATCATCACAGAAATACCCAGATTTCTGGGTTTTCAGTATCAATGAGCCTATTTTGAGGTTTTAATTCTCTTAACACAGGAAGCCTCTAACCAAGACATTGATGCCAAATTAAACATCTAATTTCATACTTCAAAAGCCCTCAAAGAAACGACCAAAAACGTCACCGGAATATGGAGTTCCGGTGACCCAAAGTCGGGCTGTCAAAACTGTTGAAAACCATATTTCTAATTAACTTCAAAAATTCATATATTCCTAACCATGAGGTCAAACAAAATGCTACAAAAACCATTGGAAAAATCTTTTCAAGACCTTTCCATTGGTACCCATCATGCTACAGGAAAGTCATCAGAAAAGTGCCGAATTTAAATAAAAAATAAGAAAATATATCTAATTTAGGATTTTTGTACCCAAATTATGAAAATATAATTCCCAAACTTACCTTAATCAGCAATCTCTTTCCCTCTCCTCTATCTTTCTTCTTCCCTGATATTAAGCTTTTCTGACTGTCTGTTGTTTTAATCTGATGAATGAACTAACGTAAGTTGTTGTCTGTTCTTTTAAAACTTATAAACTACCTAACTCCACTAATTTAAATGGGATAAATAAACTGACCCTTAATTTCACTAACTTAAACGTGATAATAAAATTGACTTAATTAAACTTCTTCTTTTACTTAAAGACCCATTCTTCTATTTTTTTAATTATTAAGACACCCAATGTCATAATTGTAAATAAATAAAATACTAAAATAATATCTACTTATTATTTTTATAAAACTATAGCTTAATAATTTTAATTTAATTTTTTTTTTAATAAATACTTTGTGAGGGGTATTACAGTTTTTGCAATTGCAACATATGCTGCAAGTGCTGTTGCATACAAAATGGCATGCCCTCAAGCAGAAATTGAGACTTTAGATTTCATAAATAATGGTCTTGTAATCAATTTAAGGTGTTTAATAAACGATTTTTGCTAGACACTTTTGTGTATGAACATGAGTAACAAATTGTTGAATATTTATTCTAATTGACATGCAATATTCATTAAAAGCTTGAGACGTAAATTTACCAACATTGTTAAGATAAATTGTCTTAATTGCATAATCAGAAAAATGTGCTCGAAAAACTAATTATTTGTGCAAGTAATCTTACAAATGCCAAATTGCTAGGTGATAATAAGCATGCATGTGACTATCTTGTCGATACATTGATTAAAATCATAAAATATCTAAATGATCCACATGATGGATGTATGGATCCACATATATCATCTTGAATAAAAAATGTAAGAGATTCAGTCTCAACTTTAGCTAGTAATGGCCTTATAACTAATTTACTGCCAGAGCAAGCAGCACATGAAAATTCATTAGATTAAAAAATATTTTAGTTTTTCAATGGATGACTACATGTATTTTCAATAATTTTTCGCATCATTATTAATCCAGGATGGCCTAATCAGTTATGTCAAACATTAAAATTATTAATAAACTTCTAGTTTACTATAGCATGAGTTTTAATTATTCTAATATTTATACAATACAATCCAGAGAACAAAATGGGTAATTATTTTTATTCTTATATAATTCTTACCCGAGATAATAAATGCAATATAGAGATATCAATTGTTCATTTTATTTATTGTCTCAATATGATATCCATTCAAACAAATATATTTAAAACTTAATAAGTTTCTTTGAAACTTGGTAGAATATAATGCTTCTTTTATTATAAACTTTGTTCCTTCGAGTAATAAAATATTGGCTCTTCCAAAGCTTTCAATTAATCTTGTACTACCAAATATTGTATTGATATTAGCTTCTTCCATTTTTAAGTGAAAAAAATATTTATTGTCTTTAAATATAGAATATGTTATAACCATGTCTGCAAGATATATATTTACATCATGGTTCTTGAATCCAACAAGATGAATATCCATATTTTTAAAATAAGATATATGCAATAAAAAGCTTACAAGTTAACATAAAAAATTATTAAATATTAAAATACATATATAATAAGAACATATCATTTAAATATAATAAAAACATATTAATACATCTTCATAATATAATTAAACTAAAATATACCAACTACTATTAAGAAATTTCATTTTTGGATATTTTCATTACCAATCAAATGATCAATTCCTTTTTCCAGATAAGAAATCAACAATGGATATTTCCATTATTAATCATTTAATCAATTTCTCTTTTAGGTGGACAAACATCTTGATGTGTTATATCAACTTGGTCATGGTTAAAATCATCACAAAATGTTTTAGTTTTCAATGATGCTTGATAAAATTCAAGACATACAATAGGTACGTGACCAACGGTCTTTCATGCCACATCAATGATAATATGTTTTCCATATTTCTTTTGTTTCTTTCATTTTTGTCTTTTCATTATTCATCCACTTCTAAAGGATTAAAAATATCCATTCATTTTTTGTGGGTGACAAGTATCCATCCATTTCTTGGTGGGTTACAAGCATCCATGCACTTCTTGGTGGGTTATCCACTTTTTGTGGTAAAATTATCCTTAGAATTAAAATAGTGATAGTATAAATCATTATGGCAACCTCTTCCATGTCCATGATTGTAATTATTAAATGACACTTCAGGAAATGGATGAATTCATAACTATAATCATAATTATTAAAAGATGTCACATTCACTTCAAAGAATAGATGGATTTATGATTTTTATTAGTAGCTCATTTGTAGCATTCACTTTAGGAAATGGACATTCATGATTTTTTATTAATAACTATATAATAGTAAATTTACTTTCCAATCAAAGGATAAAATATAATATATATTACATGTCACGACCCGGGACTCCCATCAAGCCCATGACAACCGCCGCCAAACCTCGACAGACATTCTTCACCTCGAATGCTGATCGAAACCTCGCAAGGCTCTCGTATCAGCTTTCGCACTTCCCCGGTGAGCAATAGTTATCAAATATCATAATTCGAAGGATTACGAGTCATTTCCAAATCATAACATAACATATTGTTTTCTAGCTCATAAGGGCATTTTCGTCATTTTTCATCAAAAATCTCAAAACTTGCTAAAAATGTAGTAGGTAAGCAGAAAATATATATTTAGTGATTTAAAAACAAATTAAGTATCTAAAAAATTCATTTGAAGTGAAAATTTGACCATTTGAATATAATAAAAATATTCAATAAAATAAACTATTTTCTTGTAAAATAATTTTTATAAAGCTATCGGTAAATAATTCTTATAGCGTAAAAGTTAATTATATTCATATATACTATAAAACAAATAACCAAAGCATAAAATTACTTTTACAGCAACACGTGGGCCCCCAACTGACCAAGAAGGTGTAAAGCTACTAACCCTTACTTTCTAGGATGCAACTCCGAGATTAATTCTCGTCTTAATCAACTATCAACAAACTGTCCTTAGCCTGAAAAATGGATAGGAAGAGGGGTGAGATTACATAATCCCAGTGAGTAAACAATTACCATCAAAAGCATCTAAAGCCGAGTAGACTGAGATAATATAAAAACGTTATATCTCAATAATGTTCATAACGCAAAATTCGTTTCAGTTTATACCAAACAATTTCTTTTCATCAAAATTTTCCCGGCTTATGAGTTTCTTAAACTTGGCCCCTGCCAGAATCATTATCGCGGATACCTTCATCAAGGTATCCCACTGAGACCGCCAAGGCTGCTAAATGTCTCATACCTATAAACATGTTTTCGCATCTGACACACAGTCGTTCCTTGGCGTTGGTTGAGTCTCACTCTCACGTGGTGGCCCGAACGTGAGGTGCACTCAAATCTTACCTCAGGAGATACTTCATCCAACACCTCCCCCTCGGAGGTAAATATATAATTGGGTTACAGTGCCCCTCTCATAGGCAGTCCACGGAAACCCCTACCACTGTAGTGATTGTTTAATATACCATCAGACCTATAAAATTTTCAGTAGCATAATATGGCGAATAAAATTTAATCCAGTCTACCAAGACCAATCCAAAACTGTTCATATATTTCATGCAAATCTCAAAAATTTAACCATCATGCCACCATAGTGTCATAAGCCACAATTTCAATAACATATAAAATCATAAATTCAACACAGTCTCCATATACTCAATTTTTCCAAAATAATATTTGATTTCAAAACCAGTATAAATCTCAATTTTATAAAAAATATTTTAATTGAAAAACATAATATTTTATAATTTAAACTCACCATTCAAAAAAAGCATCAAACAAGTATAATTACTCTAGATATTTAAGACGATAAATTGTTCACTCACAATATTAGGAATGGAAATACTCCTATTTTTAGTCTGCGGGTACAGTCCTTTACCCGTATCCAATGGCTCACCACCTAGCCATAATCCATGACACATATTCCAATTAAATTGTGTCTAACAGTCATAAGCTATTTCAGGCTCGATATATATGCATGATAAGAAATGAAAAATGCACCGGTAGCCATCTAGACTCGGTATTGGCCTAAGTCGATTTTTCATCCAATAAATTGGCCAATGCGTCCAATTTCACTCCAACTTGCTCCATTTCTTTTCCAATCCCTCAATTCACCAAGCACAACTAATTAACACACAATTAGGTAAAATTTATCTTCACTTTTCTTCTTAGAACTTTCGGCCAACAATGGTACACTAACTCCGTGATTTTTCCTACTTAATTTTCTCTCCATAATTCATTAATTCCTACACCAAAAACTATTATTTCTTAATCAAATCACCTAGAATAACATCTCATTCTTCCTCATTATTCACTTAGAGAATTCGGCTATTGATGGGCACCAAACCTTTGGTGGTTTTCTTCACTTGTTTTCATGCTACACATCATTAATCACCTAAAAACACTAACATACCTAAAAATCAAACCAATCCATAATCATTCTCTCTCCATACCCATTTTGACCATCCATGAATTCACCATGAAAGCATGCTTTTCAACCATGGAAATTAAGGAAAAATGCATCAGAAAATAGTTCATAAACTAAAATCAAGAAATTTTACCTTTTTCCACTTGATTTCCTTAAAAATCCACACTTTTCTCTTGAATTTCTTTCCACCTTGGGTTTGTTCTTCCTTTCCCCTTTGTTTTCTTGCTATGGGCAGCCATAATGAAGAGAAAATGGTGGTGTGGGCTGATTTTTATAGTTAAATAATATAATAATTTAAACTTGCCACATGGCATTCCATGATTGGTCTATTTTTTAAGCTTTAAATCTCCACCACACATTATTCAAGGGTCAAAAATGATGATGGGTGAAGACCTTGTCCTGGAAAAATATTCTGGAGGTGCAAAATTACCGTTTTGCCCCTAGGGTGGTAAAATTACCATTTCACCCCTGTACTCCAAATTATATCGAAATTAAAATTTTTCACTTCTAAACCTCAAATCATACTCCAATAAGTCAAATGGGGCCAAAAAATCTTTTCTAAAAATTCTCATTTTGTCCCCAGGTGGCAAATGATCATTTTGCCCCTGAATAGCGAAAATTCCAGTTTGACTCCAAATTGATCTTCGAACTCCGAATTATCATTTTGAGTCATCCTTGGACCGTGAAACTCTTAAATACACCTTAAAATTCCTATTTGAACTAGTTCGAGGCTTAATCGACCTAATGGTACCATTAGAGGCAATATCGTCTTTTAACGATTCCTCGAACTTCCTAAATATGCAAACATTCTATTGAGCATGTAAATGACGTCGTAATTATTTTATAGAATAGGGTTTAACATTACATGATAGCAAAATTCATGTTAAGGTTGATTTTTAGATAATGAAAACACTAAAGATATATCAAGTTACTTACGTGATTTGTTACAATCAAAAATTAAAGACCAACCATTGAAATCCTTTTAAAGATTCGAGATATTGAAAATAAAATAATACCAACACTTATCTGATTTGCTAAAATTAGAAATCAAAATCTAATCATTGAAATCCTTTTAAAGTTTGAAGATGATGAAAATAAAATAATACAAAAACTTGAGAGATTAAATAATCGTGCTGATAACGTGATATAAAATATAACTGAAAGAACAACTATCAGATAAATATAAGAGAAAGTATTTAGAAGGAAATAAAGTATTTAAAGGAAGAAAGAAGATCTTATTCAAGTGTGTATTTATAAATGAAGTAAAGGGCACATTTATGGGCTAATAGTCCCTTATCTAGATAAAATTTACAAGATGAAAATAATACTAAAAGATTATATGAATGGATTAAATTATAATGTTGATCTAATCTAATTTACATCCAAATGATCTAGATATAGATAACATAAATATATATTTACAAAAATATTCATAACAGTCAAATTTAATGATAACTAACATTTTATGCCCATGTGATATATGACCTGACAAGTTGACGTAGTCACGTGACAGTTCATATTACGCGGTAGTTGACATAGCCGAATTGTACTAGATACATCAGTTTTAATTAACGGTAGATCTAACAATGTTTAATTTTTTATTAATATTAAAGAGTTTGCTCGGGTATAAATCAAACATTAGGAATTCGTTTGAAGACGATTTAGGAGAAAAAAAAATGATCCTGTTGTAGTAAAGCTAAGCCATTCTTTCCACTCATTGTCCTTTTCTTTTCTTTCATTTTCACCCTCTCTTTCTCCCAATCCTTTTCCAACTTATCACAAAAGGCTTTTAGAACCCATTTCCGGCCTGTCGATGTGTCGTTTTCTCTTTTAATTGTCTGCCCTTGGGTTCCACACGCACAACTAGTGTTATAATTCCCCATTTCTCATGCCATTAACCAACGTGTAGACTTTGCCAACAATCAAAAGTTGGAATGCATGTTTGAAATCTAAAGCAAACGTGAGTGTGACCGTTGCCCTGACTCCAAATAAACCACTCATTTGGCTACACTGTGTCTATGCCTTCAGTCCTTGCTGCCTTTTGTTTCTGTGTTCCTCATCTATGAGTAGGATGTTGTCAACGTTAGGTAGAACATTTCCTTCAAGTTGATTATTTCAAATAGAGAAACAACAGGTAGAGTATTCATTATTTTGAAATATCTTAATCCAAACATTATTATTTAATAGAATATCTAAATTTTATAAATACTCGATATCATCTTTGATTTCAAATAAAAATATCCGTCTTTAAGACCTTTTTTTCTAAGTATAATTAAGGACTCCGAAATTTGTTTTTGAGATATATATATATATTCACTAGATAGTCTTTTGTCCTCTCATAATTAGTCCGAACCCTCAGTTAGTTAAGGATCGATCAGTTCATAATTTTCGTTATACTATGTTTAGGGTTTAGGTGTACTACGTATACATGTAGTTTTAGCTTTTTATAATTCATGTAATAACTATAAGTGCCATAAAATTAGAAAATTAATTAATGATAGAAACTCCTCAACTTTGTTTTAAGTTATAAATTAATTAGTCAAGTACTCGAGAATTACTAGAGCTTGGGTTGGTGAATATTTATTTTTTTAATCAATATTCATAAAGATTGGGCATTTCTCGTATTGAATTAATTAAAAATTTAAAATATATTCAATATTTTTAATTATAATATATAATTAATATAATTTATATATTTTTTAAAATTTATTCACATTGTGTACTCATCAATCACAATTTGAGATTGTGTTTTGAATTTTAATTTTTTAAAAAAGTAAATTATTATATATATCTTACATTAATGAAGTACGTAACATTAAAACAAGTCTCATTAAATCAATTACAATTCAAGTTGACTATGGGTATCTCAAACCTAATTCAAACCCGAATTTCGAGCTTTACAATTTGAAATGAGCTCTATTGATAAATATATTTTGGGTAACTCACTTGATTCATTGCATATATGCTCATAATTTATTTTATAAAAATAAAAAGAAAAACTTTTATTGATCATCGTATGCTTATAACAAAGCAATATATATATTAGTACAAAATTTTCGAATGAAATGAATCACAACTTTATTCAATGATATACCCCCAATTGCTCACTAAGGAAATGAAGTAATGAGAAGAATGACATCCTCTCCCACTATCTTAGGCAATTAAACCCATAACAATGGCCAACATGGACAGCAACAAACTGGCTAAAACAGCAGAAGATGAAGAATTAGTATTGCCATTGGGGTCCGGTGCTGATCCCGAAGGAGTCGAGCCAGTGGGACCAGATGTAGGACAGGGGCTGTTAGGGGTGGTCGGAGTACTGGTGGGTGAAGGTGCTGGCAAAGGAGAGTCGGAAGAGCCAGAAACAGTAATGGCTAACTTTTGGCCAAATTGGCAGTGCTGGCCAAATGTGCAAATGAAGTAGTTTTCCCCGGCGGAGGTGAGGGTCACGTTGGCCGGTCCGACGGTGATAGTGCTTCCTATAGGGTTGTCGTTGCTGCATGCATCAAACGATGCCTTGGGGACTTGCAGCACGTCGTGTTCATTTGTTGCGAAATTGAACTCTGCGAAAATGTTAAGCCATGGAAATTAGATTGCCTGTAATTATAATGGTTAAAATAAACTCTTTCATCAAATTAAAAGATTATTATTAACATAGATATTATCCAAATGATATCGAGGATTTTATAGTATTTAAATTAAACATGATTATATTTTTTAAAAAAATCATATATATATATTAATAAAAAAAATACATAATACTAAAATAAGTCTTTAACTTAATGGAAACAGAAAACTTGTTTTCAGCCTTAAAGCACGTTGATCCTGTCATATCTCATGACCTCGCACCGTTGTTATACATTTATTTTTCTATATTATGTTTGTGGTTTTTTATTCATCTAATGATTAGTGACCTATTATTTTAAATATTTTTATTATTATTTTATACGTAAGAAGTAATTTAATTTTATAAATTTATATTCAATGTACTAATAACTTAATCTCCAAATTCTATTTGCTTATTTTATAAAAATTAGGTTTTACTAGTGTATTAAATTCTTTAAAAAATATGAAACAAATGTTGACTTTAATTGTTTTGCTGTGTCAAGTTTTTATGAAAATTACTTAAAAGAGAGAGCTTTCTTACCCAAAATATCTCCAACCATGAACCTCTTACCAGCCGCCCAAGTGCTGTATGCGGCGGCACCATTCTGGGGAACGGTCCATCCCATGTCGCCCCCCACCACATGCACCGTTTGCGCCGCCGCGCATTGCATTAGAGACACCGCGGCCACGATACCAACAACAGCCATGCACATGAACCTTGCCATTGATCTCTCGCAACTGTACTATCTCTCTAGCTATATCTCAATGTTAATTTTTAATGCTTTGAGTGATGAGATATACGAGAGGGTTGTAAGCCTATATAGAGAGAGCTAACGTAAACGCAGGGTTGACATGGAAGAAGAAGGAGATGATGGCGAGCACCAATGTAGACCAAAAGCATGAACGCCGGTCTGCTTTGTACGCGTGTGACCAAACTTAGAAAGTCTCAACCAAGACTAGTCTGCCATTAATTGTTAGACCCTCTCGCCATGACTTAGAACTTCTTCTGAAATTACAAGTGCTTTTCTTCATTGGAGAAATTATGCATGAATTATTGAGTCAAATAGAGGTAAAATTAGTAAAGAGGACGGTATGCAACGACTTTCCCCTAAACATACACATGTCCTGGTTAGAAAAATGTTAAACCAGGTCAAAGGCTTCAACTATGGAAGAAAAATTATAGTGTGTTGTATATTTTCCCTGTCATTTGGAGTCAATAAAATTTAAAAAAAATCAAATAAATTACTTGGAGTATTTTTATAAGTTTGAAACTTTCTCCGGTCATCTCAATCTCTCATTGTTTTTCTTCCTATAGCAAAGACTTTGTAGTACCGAACAAGGACGACTCTTTGCTCATAAATGGCAACGAATCTTCTTGGCTCTAACTGCATCTTGCCCCACTTTGACAATTCTTCTTCTTTGAAAAAGCATGTATTGTACTATTTTATTTATTTATTTTCCTTTACTTAATTCTTTGCATCGGATCTCAAGTCTTCAAAGTACCTGTTAAGTATAAGGTACCAGACTTTCAATTCAAAAAACATGTTTATTAGATAGAAAAACTATTACAGATGTAGGATCTATTGTATAGGAGGAGAAAAGTTTTTACATCTTTTACTTCATCGAGGATTCTCGTGACTTCAATCTTTCATTAATTGATTTTAAAAAAAAATTGTATTTGGATTCACTAAATATATGTGATTAAAATGTTTGAGATTATGAAACATTCAATCCAAATAGTGGATATCATATAGTTCTTTTTTTCTGTGCAATTGATTCTTCCTCTCTCTTTTTTTTTTCTTTTAATTTACAAGCTATATTGGTGATCAATTGCTGAAGATGTTAGAAAAGGGCATTAGCAATTTTGGGTCATCAATTAATTCAAGAATGATTGTTTATTACAAGAAGAAAAAAATTGAATTGGTTATTCTTGAATATTGCTATACAACAAGTCGTGTGACTATTTACAAGCCTAAACTCTGCAGTAGAACTACAGCCCAAGCCATGAAAAACCAACCTTGAACTGCAATATCCTGCAAGAAAAAACAATGTTGGGAAAATGAATTTGAGGAGGAAAATTCATTAAAAAAATGGGCAAAACATAACTCTGAACCCAGTCATGATTGATGAAATTGGAATGTTAGATAGGCAGTCAGAAGGAAAACCATACCTTAAAAGAGAGAAATGAGGAGGCTGCTGCAGAAGGTACAAGTCCAGTGAATCCAATATTATAGGCTATGCTTCCATCAGGCTTAAACAATCCAAAGTTTCTCTCAGAGGTTGGTCCCGGCTTGGAGTTTTCATTGAACAGGGCAAAAACATAAGCCCTCACAACCATCTTTGGCCTGAAGGGGGTACCCTTCTTTTTGGCTAGCCGTTTACGCAAATTCTTATTGTAAGTCTTTGCATTCTTAACTGTGGCACCTGCTTCATCTGGATCCCCACGAGAAGCCCAACCAGTTTCAGAAACAATGACCTCCATCTTTGGAAAACCAGCTTTTTCCAGTGCAGCATAAGCTGCATCAACCTGAGCTTCAAACATGTTATCATAGTGTAGCTTGGTCTTTGCATCATAAATGCCGGCATTATCTTTGAATAGGGCATAGTTAATGTCAATATGCTCAGGATCATTCTTATAGGCTAGAAATGGATATGCGTTTATATAAAATGGAGAACCAATCTGAGAGAAGAACTGCAGAAGTGGCCTCATGAATGGAAGAACATCAGGTCTGAAGATGCAGGCAGATGGTGGGAAGGAATTGGCAAATACAGCCTCTGAATGTGGACTTGAAACCTGAACAGTATCTTTTAAACCCAACCTGTAAAGAGCACTGTAAACATTCTTTGCTGCAGACAATAAAACCTCCCAAAGTTCTATAGGACCACTACCTAATATCTCATTTCCCACAGCTATTCCTCGAATACGAGTTCCCGGAAGGAATGCCTGTACATTTTCTTTTACCCAAATCATGGCTCGATCCTCCCCTATACTTATTTCTTTCAAATACTCATTGGGAAGTCCAACTATAATTTCTATACCAGACCCTTTAAAGGCCTGCAGAACTCCATGATCAGCATCATAGATTCGGACGTGATTTATCTTCGCAGCCTTTAGAAGGGTCACCACACTCTCGGGTGCCGGTAAATTGTTTGCTATTCTGCCATAATTTACTCCATAGGTCCATGTGGCTGAATGTGCTGCTGCAACTGCATGACATAACTGCACAGTCATTACAAAAGCTATTACTATTGGAAGGCAGAATCCTGCCTGCCTTCGTTTTAGGTTTGTACAAGACATCCAGATTAACCAAGAACAGATTTCATTAATGCTATCAGAACATTTCATGTGCATTACAATATAATTTTGAAAGAAGAAAAACAAGAATGATAGTGACAACAGAAGTACAAGATAATCAAAATAAAGCAATGATCCAACGACAAAAGAATGTCCAATACAACCCATGAAAGCCGGAGTAATTCATTAACTCAGCTGTAGCCTATATAAGTTATAATGAAAAGAGATTAACATACACTTTCCAAACGATATAATTAATGGAATAAATCAAAGCAACCTTGTTGGTGAACAAACTATATTATGATACTTACACCAATTATCTTAATTATTCAGTAAGTATTAACATAAGAAATCAAAAGAAAGGTACAAACCGGGAGAACATAAGACAGAGAAGATGAGGAGGAGCCAAAGAAAGAGAGTAGAACCCATGTGAGATGTAGCGAGGTAATGAAAGAAAGTGCATTCCATTTGTAGAAAGGAGGTGGGGATATATTCCAGTCTTTTGTGACTTAAAAGGCGGAAGCAAAAAGAATGCAATGCTTGTTCTGCAGGGATGCCCATAGACCACCCCGGAAAAGATTCTTAACCTTAGTTTAAAGATGATGTGCCAAACAGACCTGAGAAATGAAGAAGAAGATTCTTAACGTTAACCCAAAGATTAAAAAACTGATAGATTCTTACTTTACTCTCAAAGCATGCCTTTTTTTGCAGCTTTCTGTTCCTGGGTTTGTCTGTTCATAAACATGATGAGCTCTATACATGCAGATGGATAGTTGAATAACTATTGATGCATACCTTTCTTCGGAAAGGAGGAGAAGTGAATCATGCTTGATGACGGAAATAAGGTTGGCTTTTGCTTGTAGCTTTTGCATTATGGAGGTGAGGTGGCATGATTATTGAGCTGCTTAAGCTAGGAGAGGAATAGCTTTATAGGTGGATGCACCCGTTCGACAATGATATTTGAATATTCTAGTGATCATTAGAGCGATTATTTATCATATGGGGAAAAACTGACCCTTCGAATAGAGCAAAATGTAATTAAAAAATGCTGAGATCCTCTTCCTACTTAACGTCATCAGTTGCAGAAATCTTCAGCAGAAAGACCTAGTTCACTTCTTTTAAGGGCGTCATTAACCATGAACGTACCACTACGTATTGCTCTTGTGAAATCTTACCAATAATCTGTGTAGGGACTAATTTTTGTAAGAAATCGCAATTACGTCCATCAAAGATGGCGATGCTCAGGATCAAGGGGTTATCAACATTGTCTTTTTAACAATTATGTAAAAAGATCCTGAGAACAATAAGTCTGATTCTTACCCTTTCAACATGAGATTTAGAAAGGACCTAGCAGGAATATTGCCGGAGGGATACTTGTTACACGATTTACGCAGGAGGTTTCATAGCTGAATGTTTAAACAAGTGCAGAAAGATGAGACTGCACACGCCAGGAATGATGGAAATGATTCCCACAAGTCAGAACAGAGACAAAGACGATGTCACCTTCTTGCCACAGCCATTCTTTCTAGCACCATCGCTTATCCAGCTTTCTCCACATCCTATCTTTCCTTCTTCATAGTAATCATACTAAAATCTGCACAGCAAACATCTGCGCATATTGTCTAAACAGAAATATCTAAGTATACACGATGCTGTTAATCCATGCCACATTACATGTCATGTCCAACTTTAAACTTGAGCCACTAACCATAAGTTATGAGTTCCAGGTCCCTACTATCTAAGTTCTACACAACGTAACAAAAGCTGCACTGTTCAAAACCTACTTCTTACAGGGATATAGGTTGATTTCCCTACTTACAATCAAATCTAGCATCAACAGCATTAATGTTACAGTCATCCATGGAATCATAGAGGTTACACAGGGAAATACAAAAAAACAGTACCACAGGATAGCTACGATAATAGATGGTACATTTAGCAGCTTATGGCAGCAGGTCCCGGAGGCTGTGGGGCATCAGTTTGCCCAACCTTACCATTTTCAATCAACTCCCCATCCACTGCCTTGCCTTTCTCCTCTACCTGAACATTACACTTGCCAGAAACCTCCAGTACACCTTGTTTCTCTTTAGCCTCTCCCTCAGGTACAAAGGTTGCTCCATATGGATTCTCTTTCTCTACTCCCCCGTTAGCTTCCATTGTCACAGTTTCAGGGTTTTCAGATTGTTTCTCACATGTACCATTCTCTTTCTCTGCCTGAGTTTGTGGCACCTTTTCAATAGGGGCTTCGACCTTTTCTTCTTCAGTTGGAGTTCCATCAGTGCAACAAGCTTCTGCAGGTTTCTCTTGAAATTCCATTGACGTTGGGTTTTCTGCAGTACCAGCAGCTTCGCCCTTTTTGTCATCCTTTGCAGTATCTGGTATCTTAACATCTTTACCAGCTTCTTCTTCCCCAGGTTCCTCCATCTTGGCATCACTGTCCCCAGTCAGGTCAGCTGCTTTTGTTTTACCTCCATTCTCAACCTGTTTTACCTCCCCATCTTTTTCCTTTTCACCTTCTGCAGTTTCCTTCACAGTGGCTTGAGTATCTTGCTTTTCACTTCCTTTCTCACCCTCAGCTTTTTCAGGAACAGCCTCTGTTTCCTTGTTTTCCTTCTTTGCACTCAATGATCTTCGGCCTCGCTTCTTTGGGGGTTCCTTCTCTGGTGTTGGAGTAGCCTTAGCTTTTTCACTGATCCTTGCTGATCTTCTAGGGGTCTCACCAGTACCCCAATCAAACTCTGCAATGGGAGGATTACCTGGGTGTGATTTTAGATACTGCTCCAACTGTTTTCTGTTATTAATCTCCTCCCCAGTTGGTGCAACGAACATGATCTCAGTCTTCCTTGGTGAACCAACTTTCTTGGGAAAATACTGCAACAATGAGCAGGAAAAACATGTTATACAAGTAGGCACCACAGCCATCAATCAAATAAGATAAGAAGCACAATAACTTGAACACTGACATATGTAAATCAGAATGTGTCATAAGTCATATGTGTGTTTTATACCATATGGAGCAAGTGGAAGGCATGATTTGTTAAAGAAATGTTTTGAAGGGGACTGCAAAGACATGTCCTGCCAGATCTTCCATCCAAGTTCACTACAAAGCTATTTCCCCATTTTAAATCACAGCATACAATCAAATCATCACAAACTTCTAATAGCTCTCATTACTTCTCTAAAACTTCCCAGGATCCTTCAAAGTTTTTGTCTAAACTCCTGCTCTTATAACATCTAAAACTAAATGCGCTTTATGCTGCATTTTTTTCCTTAAATTCTCAAAACTGCCCAGTTGACTTATTGCTTCCATTAGTAATGCATTGCATGATCCTAATTGTATGGCAGAAACCATTCTAATATAACTGCTCAAGTGTCGGTTCATCTCTTGCACAATCAGCCCACAAAACCCACAATCGAGATTTCAATGAAGTCAACCCAATTTGCAGCAATAACTAATATCAAACCAAGTAGGACAACGAGAGAGAGCAATATGCATCTTACTAGCTAGCAACCTAGCATGACCACCAGCTGCAGCAATGAGCAAGGTCTCCCTAGTTCTCTTTTCCGTCGTCATCCTGATTTTGCCTCTTCTTTTTTCTCTCCTTGTTTGGGTTAACATCCAAACTCCAATTGCAACAAGCACCAAATATATCATATGAGTATAAATAAACTCTCCTAGAGTACATATCAAAAATATTTTGCAAATGTGACCCATGAAAGAAAAACAACTTTGCCTGCCAGCTGGTAGAAGTAAACACTAAACCGTCCAGTGATTGAAAAAACAAATCAACCCTAAACCAATCTGCTAATGTTTACTAAAAGGACCTTCCAATTGGTATGTGGTCCTTTATGAATGACAACTAACAATAAACAAAAGCAAGTTACAACATTAAAAAATCATAAACCAGGTACCCACATGAAACCGTAAATGTAAAACCACATATAAGTGCACAAGCTTTTGCCAACAATAATTAGAAAATAAAACACGAAAATAAGTCTTATATTCAGAAGGATAATTTCTCTAAAACCAATTGTTAATCTCACCCAATACCTGTTTAAAAATCCATGCCGAAAATACCTCTTAATTTTCGCAAGAGAGACATGCAAGTGGCTCAAAGGACATTTGCAAAGGTAAATAGGTTAAAACACAAGATACTAACCTAACAGTGATCATGAAGCAATTCAAAGCAGATGAAGCAGGGGACCATTAAATACAAAAATACCAGAAAAGGGTAGATTATTCAGACTCCATTTGGTTGATGTTTTTGTTAGTTGTCTTTTTTTTTTTTCTCTTTTTTTTTTATTTAATTTTTGTGAACAGAAAGCAAATCATAACAACATCAACCAAATGGAACCTCGGTGTCTAAACAAACAAACACACAGTGAAAAGATGTCAAAATTTTACATCAACTAACACCCTCAACCCTGGCCAAAAGTATAGACCACTGAATTACCAAATAGTAACTGTATTACATTACACTTTTAATATTATTTTCTTTCATACAATCTACATAAAACATGCAAAATATGAACAATTCACATCTAACGGATAGGATTTTAAGTATTGACAAGCTATATGTTGTAGCTAATAGGTTTAATAAGCATTATGTGCAAAGAGATGTGATGGAGCATTCTCACTATCTGAATATATCAGAATCAATATTGATTGGATATCAATAAAATTGCAACTAAAAGATGGCTCTAAAAGAGCAGTAATAACAGAGAATTACAAGTAAAGCTTCTTGATCTGTACACCATAAATTTTAAAGCTGAAAGAACAAAGGAAGCACCCCCACACCCCTTGTTTATCATTCTTTATGTTTACAAGACCATCTTAAAACTCAAGATTTACGTTTTGGAAAAACAAACTAAAACTCAGAATCAAAGAATGCTAACACAGGTCAAAATGTTGATCATTAAGAGAATAAACTTTAATGAGAGAACAAGGGAAGCAACCCCCACCCCCTTGTTTACCATTCTGTAAATTTACAAGACCATCTTCAAACTCAAAATTTAATTTTGAAAAAACAAACTAAAACTCAGAATCAAAGAAAGCTAAACACAGGTCAAAATGTTGATCATCAAGAGGATCTCCATACTTCATTGTACTCCAAGGGCTCCCTTCCTAACATATTGATTTTTCCTCATGTGGCTACATTATCAGCTATTTCACTACTTTATGGAAAATCTCCTAAGCAAGATGGCACAAGAGATGCATCAGCAGTAAGTGTAATTATTTCCATTTGATCCATGATGAACAGTAAACATGCTTAAAAATTAAAATCAGCAATTAGTCCAAGTAAAGAAGGTTGTAGCAGGGGCCAACTAGGTAGACTTCAGTTCAGTAAGTTCGAATACATGATAGCTCAAGAAAGATGACATATATTTTAAAGAAACCCATGAATTGGCTAAGTAAAAGAATTTTCTAACTCAATTCTTCATTAAAACAATGAACTTTCATTTTCATTGGACCATTAATACATGAAACACACATCAGGTTATAGACAGCACAACCAAACACTCAAAAGCACAGTTACAGCCACAATCCACTTTGTACAAACATGATTAAAAGTACAATTCATAAAGAAAGCCGGCTCACCGTTAAAATTCAAGACCTCTAACCCATGAAATAGCAAATTCATCACATTCTTAATAGGGGGTCATAGTTATCTCCAGCATTCAACAACAATAGGAGAACTTGGCGCATGCTTCCCAAGGAGAAAGAACAGGAGAACAAGTTTTGATAGATTGACTATTCAATCTCAAAAGCTAACACTTAACCCTCAGAAACATGATGAGAAAACTGTTCTTCCTTATGACTGGATCTAATGGCATCTAACCATACCATAGTTTGACTTAGAGAATACATGAACACACATCATGTTATAAACAACACAACCAACCACTTGAAAGCCCAGTGACATCCATAATCATCTTTGTACAAACATGATTAAAAGAAAGCCGTTTCACCATTTAAATTTAAGACCTCTACCCCATGAAATAGCAAATTCATCACCTTCCCGATAGGGGCTCATATTTATCTCCAGCATTCAACAACAATAGGAGATCTCAAAAGTTAACACTTAATGCTCAGAAACATTATGAGACACCTTTTCTTGCTTACGACTACATCTAAAGGCACCTGACCAAACTTTAGCTTGACTGAGAAAATAGATCCTCTGTCACCAAATAACCACTGTCAGCTCCATTTGAAACAAGATTCCTATACCAGAAACATTAAAGACTGGTGCCAAAGAATTGACATAGCAAAGGTTTAGAACATTTTTTTCTTTAGGCACAAGGCAGAACAAAACAACATCCCACTTTTAACTGAGTAGAAACAGCATAACCCAATCCACAATGGTGGTTCATCCCATCCAGTTAAAATATCTCAAAATCATAGTCCACACTTCAGAACCTTCTTTTTCCCTACAATCTTGATCGCTTAAAACTTCTAAAGTCAATCTCACGACATCCATGTCAATTTTTCAATTCCATATAAAAGTTTATCACCAATTCAAATTTTAGAGCTTTCTCCATTATTACGTATCTACTTCGCTTTTCTCAACAACTATTAAATAAGTACTCACAAAACATAATGCAGCAGAGTTCAGCTGGAAAACCACTGAAAACACTCATGAAGTTCATATATATTCCAAAATAGGACTCCCTTTCTTCAAAGAAATAACATTTTCTGTTTTGGAAAAATTATTCACCATGTAAGAACTAAACTTAACCCAAACATGGTTGAAAACATTAAAACTTTTACAAAGGAGCATAAAAACCCTAGCTTCAACTACCACCACCAAAACAAGGTAAAATCTTCAAAAATAACTCCAATGACAAAAATTACCACCATAAACACACAAAATCCACCTATAATACACAGAATAATCAATAAATTTCCAAATTATACCACAACACCAAAATAGCCCAAAATTTCAAGGAAAAAAGCAAACAGATTTAAAATTACACTTAGAAGCAAAATACTAAAGCAAGATACAAAATTTCCAAAGGAACAAGCAAATTAACGCACAAACAAAATGAACAAGAATTAAAACTTAGAAAAAAAAAGGGTACCATTTTCTTCCAAGAAGCAGGTGCTGGAAGCTCAACAGAAATAACCTCCAAACTCTCCATTGTTTCACCTGCAAATACACCAAATTTTTCTTTCAAAAAAGCAAAACAAAATTAAAAAAAAACCCCAACAACACTTTCTCTCTCTAAAATCTATTCCTTCAAAAAAGTTTGCTTCTTTGTTCTATGTTTTCTCGCTCTCTCTCTCAAATTTATGTGTTTTGTGTGGTAAGAAGAAGAGAGTCACAAAAACCGTTGAGGTTTTGGGATTATGTTCGGTTTTTTTTTTTTTTGGGGGTGGGCACAATCCAATGAGGGGAAGTGATAAAGTTACAGGTCGGGGTACGGAGAATTTCGTTGAGATTTGAAATGGTATCCAATGAGAAGGTGCCACCTGGTCTTTTAAAGTTGATTGTGCCTTGGTTCGAGTCGCTTCGATTCCCCGTTGAGTGTTAGCTTTCCACTTTTGGTTTTCAAAAAATAGTTTTACCTCTGATTTAAGGCTGACACGTGTCTTTCCCTCGAAGTTGGATTCGGGGTTTCAAAATATCCAGAGAGTACTGTTCGGTCCTCGTGCATCCTGACTAGTAAATTTGATCCACCCCCTAACGTAGCGCGTGGCGTACCGTAAAATTGATAATAAAAATTTTGTTTTTAGCTTTCTAATACTTATTACCACCTAATTTACATTTTTTATTATTATTTAAATTAAAATT
>NC_030855.1:1965889-2038315 GCF_000208745.1 Theobroma cacao | reverse complement strand
TTATAATTTGTATACGTACATATAATAAATTAATATATTTTAAATGTATTATTAATTAAGTTTATTATGATTTTTAATATATATAAAAATATTATATATATTAATATATATAAAAATTTATATATATTAATATATATAAAAAATTAGTTTTATTTTTTGGATGGATTGGTTTAAAAATTTTAAAACCGAATCCAATCAAAAAATCATTTGAACTAAATATTTTGGATCAATTAACCCAATGGACCAATTAAATCGAACCGTTTTACGAAAATCCCATTTAATTTGAATAAGTAATCCCATTTAAAAAATATTAAAAATTGATGGACGGTGGTCGACCACTACCTTCTCTCCACCACTAGTTGAATTCTACCATAATAATGTCATAAAATTTGACCTTCAACATTAGATATTTAATAATAAATTTTAATTAATGATTTAAATTTAAATTTGTGACTTACAAACATAAATAGTAGGTAAGATCAGTCTTATTGTAGCCGTTCCCATAACTAAATGATTTATATAGTGAAATTTCACATACTTTTGACTTGCCAATGATGTTAATTAACGAGTTGCAGTTGTATCACACTAAGATAAAGATATAACAGTTAAATAGACGGACATAAATACAACAGTTAAGAAACGTTTAACTAGTAAGTTTTGTACATAATTAACTTATTTAAGTACGATCAATTTGTTTATAAGTGACATGAATAATCTATTTAAATTTAAATAATAAATTATTTTATATATTTTAAATGCTATAATAATTAAAGTTAAATGAGTCTGATATGTTGAATTATACGAATTAATCTATTAATAAGATTAATTAAATATTTAGTACTCATTGAAAAGAAAAAGGGTTTGGTTTGAAAGGTCCTTGGGTAGTTGTAACCAACAATCAAGTCAAGACAAAATGATTACCTCAACACCTTAAAGCCCAGAAATACCAACGCCCAAGTTTAAAAGGGCCCAACCCCAAGCCAAGCCTCTCCATGTGTAACTCCAAAGTTTCATCTTCTCCCTCGTCTGGCTGCCAAAACTCAAAATTGCAAGGCGGGGCAGACCAAAGGTGGTGGTGGTAGAAGGTAGTGGCCACCATCTCTCAGTGATTAATATTTACTATGAATCGAATTATTAACTTAATTTATGATTTTATATAATTACTTGTTTATTACCTTTTATACAAAATTTTAAATCCGCGTTTAACTATTTGTTTTACTGAAAACTTATGCTCAACATTAGGCTAGATTCCCCATAGCATCAGATTCTAGCTTTTAATGAAGGATTGTATGAGTGATTGGTAAATTCCAATCTTCATGCTTATCCTTTCTTTTTCTTCTTAATTTATAATATTTTTTCGTCATTAACGAGATAATACCATCGACAACTATTTCGTGACCGTTACATTTTTTTACCAAAATCCAACCAAAGAAATTCAAATTGTCAAGAAATGTACATCGAAATTCTAACAAAAAGAAACCATTCTTTTCCTCTTGCGTATTGATTTTGTGTATATCTATATATATATATATATATATATTATATTTGCTTGTGCTTGTACGTTCGCCTCAATTCCGTACCACTAGTACTACAACATCAGGAGTGTTCATCGTAATAAGTCACATTTTGGGTGCTGAGATCAATGATTTTAAGCCCCAAACATCCGAATCCATCACTATCATATTTAGATATTTCAAAACCAAAGACTTTAATGGTTAGCGCAAGTCTGAGTAAGTCGCAGCTCATAACCACCCTGCTTGAGCCTTCTGGAGGTATTTAGACTCAGTCAAGTTTAAGTTTAAGTTCGATCTACTCTCTCTCTAACAAACGTCCAGATCTTTTTCATCATCTTGATGTAAACCTTACCTCCTTTATTTAAAGTGTTTGTCGTAACGTTTATCTTTTGATAAACGACGTCACTTAATTACGAGAATCGTAATTAATATGTTTCCTTTGTTTATCCTCAAATACGAATGCTTGAAATTAAAATAAAATTCCTTTTTTGTTTTTTTTCATCTAAACGTCATGCTGACGGCATGACTTCATTCGTACACAAATGGTTTCAATCAATCCTCTCCAAGATTAATCTCACACAACATATAAATTATAGCTTAAAGCTTAAACAAATGGTCTAAACATGTGTTTTTGCATTGCTTTTGGATAAAAACACTTTAATCATGAAATTATATTTAAGAGAAACACAGTGGGGGTTCACATTTATGTTTCGTGGTCATTAAGGTGGAAACGTAGATTTATGGTTTAAATGTGCTCACACTCCTTTAATATCTTAGTCATGTTTTCACTTGTCTGGGAAGAAAGTTTGGGAGTTGAATCGTCTCACAAAAGGACATTCCTACACCTTTCTTGGACCCTTCTCTAATAGCTACAGGTGGGAGGAGCAATTTACATATATATAAAAAAAAGAAATTTGAATTTTTTCTTTTTAAAAGAGATTATATACTATTTAATTAACCAAACATTCGAGTACAAGTGAAAGGAGTAGTTGTTTATGGAGCATAAACTCACCATTTAATTTTTTGTTTGTAAGATTATTTTTTTTAAGACCTTTCTAGAGCTTGAAGGTAACCATTTTTTGTCGTAATCAACGTGCTTTCATAAGGAAATTTTCTCCACCTGATAACTACTTAACAATAACATGATGAATCTCTTTGAAAGTTGATGGCTATACAAGTGCCATGGGAATAATTAAATTTTTAAAAATGGAGATGATGGATTTGATTCCTGGTAGATAGATTTTGCTTTCCTTTGTAAGGTGAATGGGGAATTAAAAAAAAAGAAAATAATGATTGCTTGATGAGGTTAATGGAGTGATGTTTATCGATTCTTTAATTAAGTGATAGTATATAAATATTATGTCGATGCATTTAATATATAATATAAATGAGTCGTTATATAATTTAGTTTAATGGAATGAAGAAAGGGCAATAGCCGCCTCTAGTGACAGGTCACTAACAAAAGCTCAGATTGGTTGTTAGCTCTTGACTTTATGTAACTGGATTTTGAGTTCAGACTACTTTTTCCTGTAGAAAATATGTCCCAACAAAGCATATTGTTTCTCAAATCCAAGAAGAACCCCCGAAGCAAGGTTGGTGGCTGTGTCTTGCAGTGGCATGTTGGGATGGGTTGTTTTCAATTTTTACGTTTACACCCAAAGATCTTTGTGAACTTCAATGATCAAAGGATCAGATCAGCTAGTTCAGGAAATAAATAATAAGGATATGGCAGAGCTAGAAATGTTTCTAAATTTCACTGGTCCAAAAGCAAAAATTTTGATTAATAGGGGGTTATGGAGGAACGGGGATTGACTCTGATGACCAACCTGCCAATGGGTGATGTAACACTTTCACCTAACAAAAGGATGCAGATGCTAAGAAGCCCCATCTTCTGATCTTCCCTTCTTCTCCACTCTCAGAGTTCACAACCACATGCCAAATGAAAGAATTTTTCTATTTATTAAAAAATAATTGAGGCAAAAAGACATCCCAATAAGAATATAATAAGTTGACAGTCAATAAAGGAAGAGATTTTACTACCGGCTCTGTCCCCCCCTGCCATCTCACTCTTCTCATCTCTACCCCCCAATTTCATACGGGAAACAGAAAATATGCTTGTATAGTTTCCATGTTGGGTTTTGCTTTCCAACTTCAAATCTTCTATCTTTTTAAGTCTACAAGAAGAAACCCAAGCACCCAACTTTGCCATACCAGCTGTTCTCGGACTGATCCAAAAAAATGAGGTTGGTCGTCTGTTGTTCCTGTCCTGGCTCATCTTTCCTTTCCTCTTCATCAGGCATCAAAGACTATTTGAAAGCTTTTATGGATTTCTAACCCTGCTGGTAAGTTGTTAGTACAGTGAAAACCCATCATTGGATCACTTACTATGCTATTTCATCTCTTTTTATTCTCAGAATGCTAATATAGTTTTGCTTTTGCTATTTGCTTTGCTTACATCGTTAGAGTGTTTGAATATCCGTACGTTTGTTCTTCCTTTAGCTAGTGTTGTCTACTGAATCGAAAGTGTCACACATCAAGCTCTTTAG
This sequence comes from Theobroma cacao, assembly GCF_000208745.1. NCBI lineage: Eukaryota > Viridiplantae > Streptophyta > Magnoliopsida > Malvales > Malvaceae > Theobroma > Theobroma cacao. Next base: position 2,034,255 of record NC_030855.1, on the reverse strand, counting down.
CTTTTTTTCTCTTAAAATTTGTTATCCGTTTTCAGAATTGTAGATGTAAAGGGTTCCTGCTTTAACTAGGCAGCAAGCCCATTTTCCCACTATTACACTTCCATCTTGTAGGATATATACCCAATCCCAGAAAATCTTTCTTTTTTCTTTTTTTTTTCTGTGTGTAGAGATCTTTTTAAGTTTTAACAATCTTCTGGTAGCTTGAGCAAAGTCTTCAAATATTTGTATTTACAGGAATTATGGGGTTGTTCAAAGCCAGAATCTTGTGCTTTTGTCTACTCCTTGCCTTCAAAGTCTGTATTGCTGTCGATCAACGTGTTGGCAAGATATATCCAGGATTCCGAGCATCTCAGATGCAATGGGTAGAACATGATGGCAGGTTCCTCTTATCCAAAAATAAAATATTTGGTTTTGGCTTCTATACCGGCCTGGATCCTCAAAGTTTTGTCCTGGTTATCATTCATCTTCAAACCTCCCAAGTTGTTTGGACTGCTAATAGAGGGGGCTTGTTGGTTGACAAATCTGATAAGTTTGTGTTTGATGATAATGGGAATGTTTATTTGGAAAGAAAAGATAAGGTTGCTTGGGCGACAAACACAACTGGGAAAAGGGCTACAGCGATGGAATTGCTGGACTCAGGTAACTTGGTACTTCATGGGGACAATGGAAGAACTCTTTGGCAGAGTTTTAGCTATCCCACCGATACCCTTTTATCTAACCAGGAGTTTGTGGAAGGAATGAGCCTTAAAAGTTTTCCCAGAAATTGTAAGAGTGACTATCTTGAATTTAAGTCTGGGGATTTGGTCTTGTACACGGGGTTTCAGACTCCACAAACCTATTGGTCCTTGTTAGACGAAATCCAGAAATTGAGTAAAAATTTCACTGGCAAGGTTCATTCTGCACGTTTAGTATTCAACTCATGGAATTTTTATGATCAAAATAAAGTCTTGCTATGGCAGTTTAACTTCTCTCAAAATTCTGATGTGAACGTGACATGGGCTGCCAAATTAGGAGCAGATGGAGCAATTGTGTTCTATAATCTTCGTCGGAGTAGAGTGATTGCTGAGGCAACAAAGATACCACAAAATCCCTGCGACATTCCTGATTATTGTCCCCCGTTGATGGTGTGCTATTTTGAAACTGTGTGTCAATGTCCTAAACATCTTCGTGTCCAAAACGACTGCAGACAACCAGTTGTCTCACACTGTGGTTCAGTAGATCTACTCTATGTTGGTCAGAGGCTCGATTATTCTGTGCTTCAGTTTGTCAAACCCTATTTGAATTCCGATATAGATGCTTGCAAGAAAGCTTGCCTTGGAAACTGCTCTTGTGCTGCACTGTTCTTTGAAAACAGTACTGGGAAGTGCTTTTTGTTTGACCACATAGCAGGTCTGAAGCGTGCTGAGCTGGGTTCTAGTGGTTTTGTTTCATATGTGAAGGTCTCAAAGAATGAAAATGGTGCCAATAATAGGCATGTTATAATTATTGTGATAATAGTAGTAGCAACAATCCTGGTTATTGCTGGTCTACTTTATGTGGGATTCTGTTATTACCGCAAACAGAAGCAATTGCTGGAATGTGCTCAAGAAAACTTGGAGGAGGATAATTTCCTGGACAGTTTTTCAGGGATGCCTGTTCGTTATTCTTATGGTGAACTTTGTAAGGCAACTAAAGACTTCTCTACAAAGGTTGGCCAAGGAGGATTTGGCTCAGTCTACCGAGGTGTCATGCCAGATGGCACTCCATTGGCTGTTAAAAAATTGGAGGGAATAGGACAAGGAAAAAAGGAGTTCAGAGCTGAAGTCAGAATCATTGGAAGTATCCATCATGTGCACCTGGTCAAGCTCAAAGGCTTCTGCTCTGAGGGTGTTCACCGGCTTCTTGTTTATGAGTTCATGGGCAAAGGATCTCTAGATAAATGGATATTCAAGAACAGTGAAGAAAGTAATATTTTGGATTGGGATACAAGATTCAATATTGCACTGGGTACAGCAAAGGGATTGGCTTATCTCCATGAGGAATGTGAATTGAAGATCGTGCACTGTGACATAAAACCTGAAAATGTTCTTCTTGATGATCATTTCAATGCCAAAGTTTCAGATTTTGGCTTGGCTAAGCTTATGAGCCGTGAAGAAAGCCTGGTATATACAACACTAAGAGGTACAAGGGGATACCTTGCACCAGAGTGGATCACCAACAACCCTATATCAGAGAAGAGTGATGTATACAGCTATGGTATGGTCTTGCTTGAGATCATCGGGGGTAGGAAGAGTTATGATCCTGGGGAAATTTCTGAGAAAGCTTATTTACCTGCTTTTGCCTTCAAGACGTTGGAAGAAGGAAATCTGAAAGAAATCCTTGATCCTAAGCTAGATGTTAATGGAAATGATGAAAGGTTTGTCACTGCGATAAAAGTTGCATTATGGTGTATACAAGAAGAAATGCGTTTAAGACCACCAATGACTAAAGTAGTTCAGATGCTTGAAGGTCTCTGTGATGTACCACAGCCCCCACTCTCCTCGCTTCCAGGTGTTCGGGCTTACTCAGGTTGTCTTAAGTGGAGCAGTGACGGGTGTTCTTCGTCAGGACAAACAGAGTACAATAGTGATGCATATTTGTCTGACGTTCGACTATCAGGTCCACGGTGAATGAAGCCATTATTGTAGTTGGAGATGTATCTACAAAGTACAACTCTTTAAAGTGTAAAAGATTCCAGTTTTGGCTCCAATTCATTGATTATTAGGCTTGAAATGCCCAGGTTCTTATGACTTTATAATTGTACATGTTCTCTTCAGTATGCATGTTAAGTCCAAGAGTTGCTCTGCTTTCTAAATAGTTTTCCTTCTTGTAAAGCTTTATACTTAAATGTCATGGCAATTTTTGTTTGGATTCTTCAAGATCCTGTGCATAATGGAACTAGAATTCATTGGATTGAATATATATATGAAGCTGGAGCATAGATCTGAGTTAAAATCTTTCAAGTTTTTGCATAGTGCTTATTCTGGACTTATATTTCCTTCTCTCCCAGCCCAGCATCAAGTTTAAATCATGTGATTTTCAAAAGTCTATACTTTACACTAAAGTTACTAGTAATGACTGACTTGATTTCTTAAATGTGTTTAATAAATCAAAGCGCATTCTCATCCAATCGAGACTTGCTTGGCCTTTAAGTAACGATCCTGACAAGGGCCTCGAACATTTAGCTTAGTGATTGATGCATAATCCTCTTGTTTAAAAAACAGAGATCAAACTTCCTTTCCTCTAAACAAAAAAAACAAGAGTATTGATCCTGGCAACTGATGGGATATTCTAAACAATGAGCTAATGTAATGTTAAACAATAATTCTCTGGGAAATCAGAGATTGGGGTTGTGAAAAGACTATAATTCTCTTCTGCTGTTAATGTTAAACAATGAATTCTATTGAAGATTGCAGGCAGAAATTGTGTACAAGCATGTTAAGGTGATGAAGGTGAAATGCAAGAATGAACTCCTTACTCTTTTGTGGAGTTAATAACAGCATGAGGTTTGGAGAACTCCTCATCCAATGCCAAAACTGATACTGCATCCTCAGCGAGGGTGACGAGTCATTGATCTTGAATTCATGTTCTTTATCAAGATTCTTTCTCCGATGTCCATTGTAGTTTTTCACCTATCTCTTGTATCAGACCTGATTATATAGGGTTTGGGTTTGGATATTTTTTTATTTGGATTTAGGATGAGTCCGGGTAAGAATTTTAGTACTTGTCACAAGTTCGGGTAAAGTACAAATATCAACCTTTGGATACAAAACACCTGAACTTGATTATATAAATATTTAGACAATATTAGGTACTCGATATCCTAAACCCTGATTTTATATATATTAATTTGTTAATTACTTTCAATAGTAATTAAATTATTAATAAATTGAATATTTTAGATATGAAATTTAATTTCTTTCTTCTTTGGGTTTGAGTTTGGATTACTTAATTGGATTTCTATGAACAAATTAAAAAAAAATTGACTTGTTTATTTAAGTAATTAACCAATGTGAGATTTAAGTGGTCGTATGAGTTGCATTTTCAAATTTTGTCTGAATAATTATAAAATTTGTATACACTATCATTTAATGGAGTTCGAGATTGTAGATGTCCAATTTTGGTTAATTATTATTTACAGTATTCTTGACAAGAAAATTATGTTTAAGGGTGTTTCAAGCGCAGAAACACCAAGAGCGTTCCAAGTGCAGAAGCGCCCAAAGGTGTTCCAAGCGCTGAAGCACGTGTTCCAAGCGTGGAAACGCCCAAGGAGAAGTGCCTAAGGAGTTCCAAGCGCGGAAGCACCTAGGGAGTTTTAAGCGTGGAAGCGCTCAAAGTTGTTTAAAACGTGGAAGCGCCCAAGGGCGTTTCAAGCCCAGAAAAGCCCAAAGGTGTTCCAAGCGTTGAAGCGCGTTTCAAGCGCAGAAGTGCCCAAAGAGCGCTACAAGCACAGAAGCACACAGGAAAAAGCATAAAATAGCTATTTGTACGGAGAAGTGAAAGTAACTCAGAATAAGTGACAGGGTTCATGAGTTACCTTAACGTTTGGGATGTTTTAGAAAATTTGGCTTGGTGACTCAGATATGAAGATAGTTAAGAGGATTTCCTCTTAACCTTTCCTTGAAGTACATGTGCTTTACCCTTTTCTCTTTCCTTACTCCTTAAAAATACATGTGACGCACTTTCAAATGTTACTGCTCCATTTACCCAAAACTTACGCCCACTACTTAATTACGTGATCATTCTTTTAATATCCTGTAAACTGTTCTTTAACTGTTTTTCCATGACAAACACGTCCTTGCATGATTGAACGTGCTCTCCTAAACAACTCTTAAGAGAGCGTTCCTACTCAATATAAATATAAGAACTTAAAAGGTAAATGGGATCTTTTGGGGGAGACCCAGCAGAGATTACTCTAAAAAGCTCTCTCCAGATTCCTTCAAGCATTCTTTCTTTTCAGCTTTTCTCATTCGCCATTATCCGCCACCTCTTCCATCTTTTCTCATCTTTCACCACCTGTCACCCAAAGCACTTCAAGGACTGCTCCAGTCTTCCTCTCTACTGCCTTTAGCGCATCCCTATTCACTCATTGCAGTACGTCCTCTTTCCCTAACCAAAAGAACCCTCTACAGAAACAAAGTATCTCAAAGTTGCTCACAATTATTTAAGCCAGTTACTTCATTCGGGTCCTGGCATTGTTAGAATAGGTAATAATTGCAATGTTTTCTGTCTCTTTTGATTAAGAGAGAGGCAATATTACATGAGAGATTCCTTTCAAGATGGAAATAAAAATGTTCTGTGTGACTATGATATCCAACCAACTCTTGTACTAATAATCCACTCAAAGACCTGTTCTTCCCTTGACAATTTTAGCCAATCGACCCTTCTTTTTTCCTGTTCAAGGTAAAAGTTTCTGGCCCTCCTGTTGGAAACCCTCTACAAACTTGGACTCACTCTGTACAAAGAAGAACAAATTGAACAATAAATGTTGGATAAGTTTCCAATGGGAAAGACTGTTGCTATGGTCATTTTGATACCCTAGGCCAGTTTAGTCCTGGTGGAGAGGTTTTATTTTCCCAATTTGACAGCAATATTTCACATTCAAGTGGGAGAGAAAATGGTTAATATACATAGTTGACAAGTTGGACTCTAGCTATACTTTTCTCCTGGCATGCAAGAGCAATAGTTCTTTCTTTTGGCCTGATCTGAAGCCAATAGCATATTAGATACATCTAAAAGAGCTGATAAACATCTGTAATACTGCAATATTAGATGGATCTTATTTAACATTTTTCTTGTTCTGGCCAATTCCCCTGGTACAATTCAATTGTTTCTTTGTTACAGAGAAGAAACCAATTTAACTTTCCCATGTGGAGATAAGGCATGATGATGGTCAGTCCCACCAATGGAGCCAATCTTGTAATCTGGAAAAACCAATTGCACAACAGATAAAAGGTAGTGTGATAAGATGGGTCCAAACTTTTAGATGATTCCAAGCATTGCAACAACCACTGTGAGGCACTGTTGAATCATGACATATTTGCCTCTGTTGCTCCATACTGAATAATAACTACAGACTGTGCCAAGGGACTAAAAGAAATATGATATATTAATGTATGTTATCAGCTTATCACTGCAATCTATGAAAGAGCTGGTCATCCATGTAAAGAGCAAAAGATAGAAAATAGATACCAGACATACAAGCCCCAAGCTAGGCAAGAATATCTCTCAAAAGGAGTTTTGATAGGAGCCCACTTACCTGACCTCCCCTGTTTTTTTCCTTTCTTCTTCTAGATATCATGCAGGATGATGTTAATCAAGATGCTAGGCATGTGCTATGTTATAATTTGGCTGAATGACTTGACATCTTGTGTATCCTAAGGTAGGTGGTACTGCCCAATCAATGGTCTTTGGGTCTCTTCCTCTAGTTTGAAAGTAATGAATTTCCCGGTATCCAGATTGAACCAGGAAACATGAGACGAGGAATCAAGGGTCTGAGAAGAACAACCCCAAATTGTGTAATTCATGTGGTAAGCTGAAACTTTTAGTATCAAACTAAAATACAGAAGGCAGAAACAAGTATATCATTCAAGATAAGCACTGTTTTTTGTGCTAAAGATGGCTGAAAAAAACTCTCTTAACCAAGTAAATCTTTGAGGTTACTACATAATGCTGAAAAGATTATTCATGAAAACACTTTAAGTGACATTCTTCTCTGGGCTGCAATTTAGCAATCGATGACTAAGAGTATGATCTATTCATAGTGAAATAAAAATTGACAACAAGCTAGTAGAGATACTTGTGCATAAAATATTTGTCATTCAGATCAACCATTACCCCTTTCCCCTATAGTTGGTTTGGAGGAAATCACCGTCTAATTTACACAAATTCTTCTTGTTTTGCATCCTTCTTGGTTTGAAATTAAATACCCAATCTGACCTTAAACTCAAACAGGAGTTACTCTGATCCATCATTTTCCCTTTCTCAACTAAACATATCCTTTTCAACTTTTTCTAAGTACAACATATGGGAAAGTAACACAAAAGACATCAAAAAGATCATTTCTTGTGCCTTGAGGAATACAGATACTCAACAAGCTCATAGCCTCATATTTCCAGAAAATATCCTCTTTTCACTAATACAAAAGTATACTTTTATTGTTTTTTTAGGCAGAACTATTCTTGCAAGATACAGTCGGGAAAAGAACAAAGATATCCGCATCTACTTCATTCTCTAGCTAACCTACTAAGTCAAAGCTTTTGTACATACATAAGTTAGGAAGCTGCAGTTATGGGAGGGTTGTGAGGAGGTCGAAGGAAGAAATCTGGATGAGATATACTGCTGTGCTCAGTTTCTTGTCTGCTCTGGTCATGCTCTTCTTCTTCCTCTTCTAGTTCTTCAGCATCCCAAAGAAATTTTGCATATGAAGCCAGGACAAAACTGCAGACAAAATTGAGGATCACACATTAAGTTTCAGCTGTATATAAGTGATTCTGAGTTCTAACAAATGAAATTAGAGCTGGTACAGATTAACTATAAAGACTTCTTTGTTGCGAAACATGGTTGATTTTACAAAATCCAGGAAAATTTATGACTAAGTTATAGATTCAAGGAATCCATCAAGGTAAACTTAGTAAAATTTCAGGCAACACATCAGTTTGATAAAAACAATTGGTTGTTTGATACAGAACAAAACTAGATACAACAAATGTAGCCATAAAAGTTAAACCTTTATTTGAACGCAAAGAATGTTGATAAGTTAGCACTTGGTATTTTACCAGTCATCCGGGGCAGTTTTAACAGCTCGATCAAAGTAACTTTTGGCTCTATGAGCATCCTTTTGGTTTTGCCAAATTAGATCAGCATAGAGAGACAAAACATTCCCATCATCTGGATTCATCAGAATTGCTCTTCCGCAGTACTCCTCTGCTTTCGCAAAATCTCCTCTAATCTGTGAACAAACAAAAGATCAATCAGTTATGTTCTAACTAAATCAAAAGAGAAAATAAATTGATCAGATTAGTCCTCTTCAGAGTAGTTTTCCATGCCTACCAGGAACTAGAAAAATCGATGCAAAAATATAATGTAACAGGTGAAATTTTACCAGATAAAGGAAAGGTCAAAAGGTTTCCTTATGTAAGGAAGCAATATAAAATAGTTACATTAGGTTAAATTGAGTGGCAAACATTAAACGTTGTGAAACATTAGACTTTTCACTGCCTCAGCAATGACAGAATTATCATCTCTTTCCCTTCCTCCAGTACTTCTACACCAATAGAGAATTGCAAAAAGTAGCTAACAGTTCTAAAAATAGCAAGCTAACTATCTTGTCTTAAGAGTTTATTACTCACCTCTTTTAAAAACTTGGCATAATTCCCAAGCAAAAGCGGATTGCCAGGATTTGCTTCAATCATCTTCTGATAGTAGACATCAGTGCTATCACTCCCATGATTATTGCTCTCAAAGCACCCTGAGACACCGCCATCATCTCCAGCGTCTGACCCTCCTCCTCTTCCACCACCACCACAGATTTTACCACCATCATTTCCTGCTCCACCACCCATCACTGGTGTCTGCATCACAATACTGTCTTCGCCATCTTCATCCACTATTTTTTCTCCCAACCCAGAACTTGAAAACAGTCTTCGGATTGAGCAAGAGTTGGGTTTTGACTCTTTGACTTGATCACTTTCTTGCTTTGCATGTTTGTCAACAGAGTGAGATGTTGGTATTATGGCTTTGTCCTTCTTTTTTCTTGGTTTCGGTGTACCATTTTGGATACTGATATCAGCCAAGGTTTGTGTTAGTTTTTGCTTGTGGTCATCTAAGGGAGAAGGAGAGTAGACTGATCTGTTTCTTTGGAGATTTGGAAAGTCTGGCTCTGGTGATGAACAGTCTTTCGAGTGAGGTAACCACGAGTTTAAGATTGGTGTTGATGAGCTTCTCAGCAGCATTTTCATATGTTTTTTAGAATCACAAGTCCAACTAACCAAAAGAACAGAACAGAAGTAAAGAAAATCTGTGCAGAAAGTAAAGAAGGTAAGAGTTTTGTAGCAGATTGAAAAATTATACTTGTAGAAGTATCGGTTTCAAAAAGAGAACCTTTTGACAGGGAGGTCAGAGGACGAAGAAACTCCCCCACTAGAAGCAGTAATGAGCTAAATGGGGATTTAAAGAAGAGCAAAGAAAACTTCCAATGAATGAATCTGGCCCGTCGGATAAGCTTAATTCATAAACGACAAAGATCCCAACAAGGGCATACATAGTTTTGGGTGTGTTGGATTCACCACAAAAGTCCACGGATGCAATTGGCATCGGCACTTGTAAGCTTAAAGGCCTCTAAGGCAGAGACACATGGACGGTCCTGGATCCATTGTGGCACCGATAGCAATGGCATCAGCAGCAGCAGCAGACGCATTGTCATCTTAGCCTTTGCCTACGTTTTCCACCAAACCAACATTGACGCGTGCTTTGCTTTGGAGAGAGAACGAGACACAGAGAGAGTGGTGACACCATTTTTTTAACTTGTTTCGAGGGGACTGTCACTCACCGCTGAACATTAATGCAGCCAAAATGCCAAGATTAAGAAGGGAAATGAAATAAAGGAGATGTGCATTGATGCAACCTTCCAATCAATGGCATCGTTATTATTATTATAATTAATACAAAGTGATATCCTCACCGTCTACCTTCATTCTTTTGTTGAGTTCACTTTCTCACGATAGACAGGTGAAGGCAAGTGTACCCTCCTCTTTCGTCTTCTGATCCAACTTAAATCAATTCATCACGGAAAAGACGTAGTTATATTATAAGATCAAGATACCCATTTAATAAATTAGAGATATTTTTAATAATTAAATATTTTTTTAGATCCTACAATAATATTATGTTGGATATTAAAACAATTATCCAATATCAAACCAAATTGATTATAAACAAAGGGAGACTCTGATTCAATTATTCGTGCAGATACCTAAGACGTTAAAAATTTTTTTATCACCATTGTAATATCAACCATTCATTAATAGATAGACTGAAAAAAAAAATCAAAGTCTTAAAACTTTATAATATGGCATTTGATCAAGTTGTAGCGTTAATCAAAATGGTTTTTATATTAGTATACTTAACTTTCTAAGTGTTCAAATATACACCACTTTCTTGATTGCATTTTGATCTTCTAATCTATTCAACAAAATTTCGATCCTTGTCTGTTTCCTCATATTCTTAAAGGGTGGATGTCAATGGAAGAGTCGAAATTTACCATGTCAACCACTGTTTTTAACCAAACCTTATAGTTTTGGTACTGAAAGCCATTTTCCCCACAATACTTGTTATATTTTGTCACTAAAGCTATTTCACCATAACTTCAATGCTAAACTACCCAAATCTACAGCATTCTCTTTATCTTTTACCTTTTTTTTCTGGGTGCTATTACAAGCAAAACACAAACCGACAATAGATATTTTTGCTGGTTCTCTTCAAGGGTTTTCTGCAAACTTCAATAAGGCCAAAAATGTCCCAGATTAAATTTTAATTAAGTCAATTCAATGTCTTGTTCAGTAGAACAGGGTTGAAGCCTTACTGCCTATACCTTCAAGGCAAATTGAAGCCACAAATTAATTTTGGACATCATACTGGCTCTTCACTGTCATTTTCTTCACAATATTATTTTTGGACATCAGGCTGTTTTGACAACAAAAGAAAAATCTAAACATCTCATGGTCTCCACACTCCTTGCTCTTCCAAAAGCAAGGAGAAAAGGAAGTGAAATTCAAGCCTGTTTTTCGATATAGCTATAGTCTACTACAGAAAGTCGTTTATAAGCTTTCTATGGAAAAGTTCAGTTTTCAGATTCTTAAGTCAGTCCAAAGTCCAAACACCATTGATCTATAGACCAGATTCTTTGGTCAGCTAAAGTATCTGAATTGGCGACGTAACTTTGCAGAACCTAGTTTCACGCCTCTAGTTTTGAGGAAATGAAACAAATTCAAGTGATCTTACCTCTTTGAACCAAAAGGTGGAGATGAGAAAGAAGTCTCAGCCAAAGTTGATTTTTTTTCTCAATATCTGACTGGAGCAAAAGATTTGCTTTTTTTTTTTTTTCAAACCAAAGCTGAAAATCGTCTATTACTCCAGGACCACCTAATAATCACAATTCAACGAACTGACACCACCCCAACAATTCTCTGATTGAACATGAAACAAACATCAATTCTCTGAAATTGACGACGGCCCACCTCCTACCAATAATTGAATCTAATTAATTGTATGAGTATCTCGTCCGATGTACAAAAATGTTGCATAAATAAAATTTTCTTATCCAAAAGTACAAAACTTATTTGGCCCGATTAAAACTACACTAAATGCACATTTGGTACAGGGAATAGTTGTCTATTCCCATGTGTTTGCTTTACCTCTGTTTGGTAAGCAATGTCACAGGGAATAGTTATTATCTAGTAATAAATATTCTTTATGACAAGAGAAAAACTCAGGCTTAACTACATCCAAGCTTCTTCATGGATTTTGCTATTCCATGACTGAAAGGATATTCTTAAAATATGATAAAACTAAAATGCTCCTCATAACTTAAAAATATTACAATCCTAGACTTATAAATATTTTTTTTTTCATTTTCCCTTATTCTTTCTCTCTTCTCACGTTCTTTCCTCTCTCATTCTCTCCCTAACTTGCATTCATCACCGGAGATAATGTTGGCGGCAGCGACGACGATGGTTTCACGATCGCATATGGTTGAAAAGCGTCAATCTAGTCCTTTTCGACAAGATTCAACCGAGATCTAGCCAGATCTGACCACGAAAAGCACCTGATCTAGTGCTTCTCGACCAGATCCCGTGACTGGATCTGGCACTCCACGACCAAATCCAGTCGCGGGAAGCATCGATCTGGCACTCTAGTGGCTAGATCCGATCATATGGTGTACCAGATCGACGTTTCATTAGACCAATCACCTTTCCGGTGGCTGGCCCATGGAGAAAAAGAAAGGAAAAAATAAAAAAAATTATTTATAAATTTTAAAATATTAATATTTATATATTTTTTAAATATTATTAATATTAATATGATTAAAATATTATAATATAAATATTTTAAAATATTAATGTTTTACTTATTAAATTATTAATATATTAAAATTTTAATGATATTAAATAAAAAATAAAAAATTATTAATATTTTAATTAAATTATAAATTATTAATATTTAAAAATAAAATAAAAATAAATAATTATATATATAATAAAAAATATTTTTATCTTTTTATTTCTTTTTTATTTCAAAGTTATTGTTACCAACCAAACACTGCAATAAGTCATAATAATTATTTATACTCTATTCCATTCGTCATACCAAATTATATAATATATATTCTATTCTATTCTCATCTCATTCTATTTTTACGTAATAATTATTCTATTCTATTCTTATTTATTCCGTGAATCAAACATGCTATAAAAATATGTTGAAATACAGATTTTTGAAAAGTATTGTTAGAATTAATACTATTTGCAAAATGAAGAAATTTTTTTGTTCATTTAAAATTTTATTACAGAAGCCTATCAACTTCTTGTCGTCGTTCTTTTCAACTTTAATTTGGAGTTCCAAATATTAGCCTCCAGAAACTTTCTCCATCTTCACAGAAACTAAAATGGAAAAACTATTCTTCCAAACTCGAGGTAGCCCATACCTAGTTTTCTAGAATAGAGAAGCTACTCAAGAAGTTGGGCCATAAGAACTTATTAGCAACCATACTCCAATATTATGCAAGAAAGACAACAAAGTATATCAATTCAAAAACTGGGTTAGATATATACTACATTTTCCTATTATACTAATGGGCATTAATCAATACTAGATATTGTCGTAACATGCGGATCCGAGAACCCAATCACTAGATGTGAAAAAAATTAAGAGTTGCCACAATCTTTTTCTAAGTGTGATTGGTCACCTATTGACTTAATTATAATAAACGAGATCTTAAATTAATTTTAAGTTTGTCGAGAGAACATTAAACTGGTTTATGATTTTTAGGATTAGGTTCGAGAGTACAGTTACGTCCGGAGAAGAATTAGCACCCCATGACATCCATTCCACGAATGATATCATTTAATTATAGATTATCCTATCGAAGCCCTAATTCTTAAATTTATTATGTTTCTTTAGTTATTATTCATTTGTTTTATTTTTTATTTTATTAAAATATTTTATTTGACCTTACGAGTGTGAGGTGTACATGATGCATTCGTGAAATGTATGGCATAAAATTCAAATAATGTCAGACGAAAAACTTTTTATTGAGGATATTTCCTAGATTCGCCCATCATACTAGTGAGATCCGAAATATTCTCTCACCTAGAGAATTATCCAGGAAACTTATCTTTGCAAATTTGATGAATAAATCCCATCCTCGGAGTTATCGTATGTGTTTTAGCAAAAATAATATTTTCGTGAATGCAGACCTATTACGAGCAAAAGCCTTTTTATTAAAGATATTCTCTGAGTCTTCCCGTCGTACTGGTGGGACTTAGAGATATCTTTTCACCTAGGAAACTTTTCGAAGAAAACTCGCCTTGGCAAGATCCTTCGGAAACTCCCATCATCGGGACTTATACTCGTTTATATAAATATCTACATGCCATGACATTTACAATGCAATAGTGATGTGTGATATGCTCATGAAATTTTTTTTTTTTCTAAGTCCTCTTATATCTTCTTTGTTATTTCTTTAAAATTTTCCTTTTTTATCGTTTCTTGTTATAAATATGTATATTATGAATTATATATTTTTCTATGTTATTTAGATGTATATCTATTTTACTATATAAATTTTCTTTTTACTCAAACTCTATAGTCTTTAAGCAAGATATCCTATTTCATAATTGTATATATTTTGATTCGACTTTTTCCTCTTTTTACTATCTATCCTATTCTGTTTTTATAACACTTATAAATTTATTATTATATATATTTTATATAACTAAATATTTAACTTTTATACTTTAAATGTATTAATCATTATGAATTTCCCATCATTGAGTATTTATTTATTTATATATTGTCATGAGTATTATATTTTTTTCAAAAGTTTATATTTATATTTTGACACCTTAAATGAATATATGACATTTGTTCTTTTATATTTATTATATTTATATTTATATATTGACTAATTTATTATATAATAATTTTTATTTATTAAAAATTAAGAATATCGAAATTTTAAAATTAAAACCCTCTTACCGTACTGGTGGAGTTTTAAAGTTCTAAGTCATGTCGAAGTACCAGTCATAGATTTCTTTGACCAAGTGACACGGAATATCAACCCAGCTCCCTTTATCTTAGTCGAGACCTTCAAATCGTTAAATTATTGTCGACGCAAAGGTGAAAGACGTCCTATCGAGTGTGCTCAGCTTCTCATTATATAGATCAAAAGTCACTTTGAGTGTAAAGTGAGTAAATTTTGAAAGCCTTTTTTATCTACAAGTTGTCCAACCTTTGAATTCTATGAGAGTGAATGGTCAGTTTGCAAGAGAAAGGAAGAGTGGATTGTCAAGCTTAGAAACTTGATTAAGTGTCGAGGTGACTTAGAGAGTCCCTTGGATGCCCAAAATGCAAGTAATGTATAAATACGGAGATAAGCCATGGGTACCACTAATGGGATCTTGGGGGTAATTAGTTACGTCCCGATAATGATACGAAGGCAATTTGGGTCCGAGCAATTTGTGCCCATGACTCACTGACTCAATCAATTAGAATTCGCATACGGGGAGCCAAGAACTTTGAAGAAAATCTAAGAAATTGTACAAGATTGGAAAAAGACAAGTAGAGTAGATCAAAGAAGATTGACCGATGAGATTACCACGAGATATCTAGCATGGCATGCTCAGAGGGTGAAGGATGTTATATATCCTCTAGAAAATGCATAGAAACTCCCAGTAAATCTAGAACTCAAAAATGTCCTCTTAGAGAGTGAATTGGTTAGGAAGAAACTCGAGAAAGAAATGGCAAAAATGAAACGAAAATATGAAGATGAGTTAGAGGAGGTGAAGAAAGAAACAAGAAGAAAATTACGAAGGACCATGGAAGAGCGAGATGAATGGAAAAACAAGTTCGAGGGATCCAATGCAACAAATTCTTCCTTGATGGCCAAAATTCAAGAGATTCAAAACATTAATGGTACTCTGCAAAACCAAATACAAAGGCAAAAGCAAACTATACAAAGGCTGAAGAATGACTATAATTTAATGGAGACCGCCATGGAAGGTTATAAAGGACAATATGAAGCTGTTAGGCGGGAATATTTTCAAATAAGAGAAAAAAGTAACTTGTGTGAACAAAATCTTCAAAGAAAGAAAGCTGAAATGAAAGGTATAATAAGGCAAATGAGAGAAACAACTTTCAAGGCAAGAGAAATGACGAACAAGACAGAAAAGCTTTGCCAAGAGATCTTTCCGAATGACGAGTTGAGTGAGCTACTGATCAATCATCTTAAGATGGTGCGAGATCAGTATGATAACGTTGGTTTTTCCTTTTGAAACGCAATGATGTCAATGTTTTGAACATGGATGTAATCAGATATTCAGTTTTATAGATACGGATTTCTTATGGTAATTGTTGTTGGATGGCCAATATTTTTCTTATTTTTCTTTTCAATACTTTTCACTTGTAGTACAATCACATGATTCATTTAATAAAGGCATATAATAATAATAATAATAATATGTATTTGTCAATATTTATTTAATCAAATAAAATTCTAACTTATGTAAATGAATGATTATAAAGAACAAAATTTTAAAAAATCAAATCCTTCACTGATACAACACGAGAGCCCACTCAAAGGTCATGGGAAACGAATACTCAGAAAGGATGGACAAAATTGAAAAGAAGTAAGAGGAAATCATGGGTCAATTAGCTAAGATTTTGAAATTAATATCAACTGATAAAGAAAAAAGAGTGATGGGGAGTTTCAGTACGCCAAAAGAGGTACAACCTTCAGAGGCCAATGCAAAGCCTACACATCCGTCAAGGTTTACTCCACCACCAGCAAGAAATGCTTCAGTCCCTATGTCACAAGTGAGTCCATATCCATTCTTCGGAATATCTTTACCTACGAGACCACCTCCGACCTATGTTCAACCAAGGTCGATTAGAGGGACGAGTCCTTCAGATCCTATCTTTGTGCCTGATTTGGATGATCCAAAAGAAGAAGAAAAACTTAAATTTGGTTTCGTTGAATCAAAAGATAACCCTGATACCCATCAGAAGTTCGACCTGTTGGAAGAAAGGTTACGTATGGTAGAAGGGATGAGTACGTACTGTTCCATGGACGCAATAGAACTTTGTCTTGTACTAGATGTGGTCATCCCTCCCAAATTCAAAATTCTAGATTTTGAAAAATATGATGATACCAAATGTCCGATCACGCATATCACTGTGTCGTAACGTGCAGGTCCGAGAACCCGACCACTAGACGCAAGTGAAAACTCTAAAAATTAGGAGTCACCACCAATTTTTTTTACTAGGTGCGATTGGCCACCTATTGACTCGATTCTAATCGATGAAGCTTTAAATTAATTTTAAGCCCACCGAAAAGAATCCTAAACTGGTCTACGTTTATCTAAATCTAAGTTCGGGAGTACAGTTACGCTCGGGAAAGGATTAGCACCCTTGAGACGCCCGTTCCATGAATGGTACCATTTTTAAATTATCCTATTAGGCTTTAATTTTTAATTTCACTATATTTTCTTAATTATTATTCTCTTATTTTACCTTCTATTTAACCTAAAATGGAATGCAAATGTGAGGCAAGATGAAATGCATGGCGTGAGATGAAAATATGTCGAACGAATAACCTTTTATCGAGGACATTCTCCCAAATTCGCCCATCATACTGGTGAGATCTGGGGTGTTCTCTCACCTAAGGAATTATTCGAGAAATTCGCCTTAGCAAATTCGACGAATATATCCCGTCATCGGGGTCACCGTACGTTTTTCTTTAAAAATAACGTTTTCGTGCATAATGAACCTAATTCGGGTAAAAGCTTTTTATTAAAGATATTTCTCGAGCCCTCCCATCATACTGGTGGGACCCGATGACATCTTTTCAACTAGAAAACTTTTCAAGGAATACCCGCCTTCTCAAGACCCTCGGAAGATCCCATCATTAAGGCTTAAACTCGAAAACAGAAATATTTATATGCAATGATATGCATGATGCAACATATATATATGTTATGCTAATGCAATTATCTATTTTTTCTCATTTATTATTATTTAATTATTATTTTTTATTATCATATTTTCTATTCTTATTCCTTATTATTATTTTTTCATACTTTACATTTTTTATTCTAAGTTCTTATATTTTCCTTTTATAATTAGATAAATTGTTTATAATTCCATGTTATTTTAGTGAACAAAATTTTATTTTTCTTTTACATAACATTTTATTAATCTATAGTTTATACCATTAGATATTTAATACTCAATTTTAAATTACTTATTGTTTTGGATTTTTTATTTATTTGTCTATTTATTTAATGTCATGTATATTGTATTTTTACAAATTTATTATTTTATTATATATTTGAATTATTTTTATTTATTATTTTTATCCCTTTTTTATCTATTGTTNGAATCATTTTTTTATTTTTTTATATTTATTTTTTTATTTATTTAAAATTAAAATCTCGAAACTCCAAAATCGAGGCCCTCCCATCATATTGGTGGAGCCTTGATTAGAATTCCGAACCTAGGGAATATGGCTCGGGATTGTGACTTCTCGCATCTCAACCAATCATCCCATCATCGGTATTAAATTAATCAATTATTTTATTAATAATTATTTATCTTATCATATTTTCATTCCCTCTCTCTTTGTGCCCATTCTCATTCTTTTTCATTTATGAAGCTATCTTTTTAAATACTTTGACAATTGCACATTTTATTCTACTATATTTTCTATTTTTATCATTTTATTATTTTTTTCAAGTTCTTTTCCATTCATGATTTCCCCATATAGACTCTCTTAGTTAAGTGTATTATTATTATGTCTCACATTTCAACTCTTCCTACATTTTATATTTTCTCTTACCCATATTCTTAATCTAGTCATATATTTCCTTTTTTATGTGTATATTAAATAAATCCATTCATATCACTAAATGCTTACTTTTCCATGTACAATGTCCCGCTAAACCTATTTACTATATTATTAATTTTTAATTAAATGTTCATTTATTTTCCTACATATTTTTATTCTTGGATCTATTTTTATAACTAAATAATCTTTCTACCTAATTATGCTATTATTTATTTTCATATAATTGCACATATATTTTATATATTTTCTTATCTATTCCAATCTCTCTCTTTTTCTTCACATTTTTACATTTTTAAACATCTCTATTATTATTATTTTTTATTTACATATTTTTGTATTTTTTTATTTTTTATTATATTTTTTCCTAATATGTTTTAAAATTCATTCTACAACATTAATATACTTTATTTATATTATTTTACTACCCTTAACATAAAGCTACATAAAAAAAATTCTAACTTAAACAATCAACACAAATACTACAATCATAACCCAATAAATCAACGATCCAAAACTTACCCCAAAGCTTTAGCGTAACCCGGCTCAAGGTGAATCGGGCTGACCCGAAAAGCTTGTAAGCCTGCTTCAAGAATTCAGCTCCCTGGTGTCCAAAACGGTACCATTTCACATGCCCCAACTCTTAGCTATTTAAACTTAATTTTCTTCCTTTTTTCCCATTTTCTCCTTTTTGTCTCTCTCTCTCTCTCTCTAGGACCCAAATCCTCTCCCTTTTCTCTACCAAACTGCCAGCCAACCCCAAATCGGGCTCTCCCTCTACCGATCTCTTCCCACCTCCAGCCAATAGCCCACGCCGGACCTCCCTCTGCCGATCGCCTAGATCTGCTCTCCCTTTGCCCAAATCGAGCTCTCCCTCCACCGATCTCTTCCTTTGCCCAAATCGGGCTCTCCCTCTACCGATCTCTTCCTATCGCCGGCCACTAGCCCACGCCAGACCTCCCTCTGCCGACTGCTTAGATTTGCTCTCCCTTTGCCCAAATCGGGCTCTCCCTCCACCGATCTCTTCCTTTGCCCAAATCGAGCTCTCCCTCTACCGATCTCTTTCTATCGCTGACCTCTAGCCCACGTCAGACCTCCCTCTGTCAATTGCCTATTTTTTTATTTTTGGTATTTTTTGGTATTGTGGATAATTGTGGTTGCTAGAAAACTAGGAATCCTTTGATTTTGGTTGCTTAGGGATTTTTCTAGGGTTTTTTGGTTTGCAGGTTGTGGCCCCCTTGATTTTCTTGGCTCCGACTCTTTTATACTGGGTTGAAGGGAGCACGCTCCCACTACCCTGCCAGACGCGAATTTCTCGCGTCTAGTAAGGTGAGAGAGGTGCCTGGCAGGGTGCGTCCGCACCCTGCCAATCGTTCCCCACTCCCATTTTTCCTCTTTTTTTTTTCCTTTTTTTGTTTATTTTTCATTTATTTTTAATTAATATAATTTTATTATGATTTTTTTCTTTTTTTATAGTGTCTACACTATGTATTGCATGAGAATGGCTCCGTACGCACATGATGATAAGCCTTTGATACATTGCTTCCGAGACAGGCTCACGGATGCTATAGTAAAATGGTATGTCCGATTGGACCGAAACCGAATTCACACATGGAAAGACCTTGCACAGGCATTTGTAGCCTAATATAACCGAATTTGCCCCCTCCCAAAGTACCAAAGGAAGTTAGAGGTTTTTTGGGAAGATTAAATTACATAGCTCAGTTCATATCACAACTCACTTTCAAATGCGACCTAATTTTCAAGCTTCTTCGCAAGCATGATCCAAGAGAATGGAATGAGGAATGCCATATTGTTTTTGACAAGGTTAAGGAATATCTTCTAAATCCACCAATACTGATACCACTAGCAATTGGAAGACCTCTCATTCTATATCTGACAGTAAATGAAATATCCATGAGATATGTGTTGGGACAACACTATAAAACGGGCAAGAAAGAAATGGTTGTTTATTACTTGAGCAAAAAGTTCACCGATTATGAGTCCAAATATTCCCCGTTCAAAAAGATGTGTTGTCTATTAGCTTGGACAGCGCATCAACTCTAACAATACATGTTGTATCATACCACTTAGCTCATAGCAAAATTGGATCCTATTAAATACATTTTTGAAAAACCATCCTTATCAAGGAAAGTGGCAAGATGGCAAGTTTTGTTATCTGAATATGATATTGTATATGTGTCTCAAAAAGCTATCAAAAGAACTGCGATTGTTAATTTTTTAGCAGAAAGGGTAAAAGATGATTATGAGCCAATGAGGTTTGAGTTTCCGGATGAGGACCTGATGTCAATATGCCAAACAAGTGAAGAGGAATCTATGGAGAATGACAATTGGAAGATGTTTCTCGATGGGGCTTCAAATGGTTTAGGATATGGCATAAGGGCAGTATTGGTATCAGTAGAAGGAGATCATTATCCGATCATAGCCAAACTCAACTTTCACTGCACTAATAATGTGGCTGAATATGAAGCTTGTATCATGGCTCTTCAAGCAGCAATTGAGAGGAAGATTCGCAACTTAGGAGTGTACGAGGATTCTGCCTTGGTCATATACCAATAGCGAGGAGAATGGAAAACACGATATTCAAAGTTATTTCGGTACCAAAAATTTGTTACAAAGCTGATTGAAAATTTTGATGAGATCTACTTCACCCACTTACCTCGAGAAGAAAACCAAATAGCTAATGCACTAGCCACGTTGGCAGCAATGTTCAAAGTAGGTACTTATGTCAAGATTCAGCCCATCATGATAAACGGTGCCGTTTATTTAAGGAAGATGTTTTGGTTGGGTTAAGAAGGGTTTAAACGATGTCGTTTCAGATATCTGTCATTATGACAGTTAGTTAACCTGATACATTGGCATCTCTAAAGAGCTACCTAATGTGAATATGCAAAATCCCTCAAAAATTTACACTAACATACAATCCCACTTTGCTACACAAGGGAACAGGATTCTCATTTACCCTATCATAAAAGGCTCAAATGTCACAGTTCATGACCTTGATTGTCAATAATTTATCAAGCTAACATGTTCAGACAAACCGTGGGAATTAAAAACAAAATACAATTTGTTAAGGATTACACATCTTCAAAATAAAAAATCACTGTAGAAACATAGATTATTCCTCTTTGTTATCATAAAGAGGACCCCCAACATTGTCATGAAATGCCCTTATGTCATAATTCATGATCTCAATGGCCAATTATACAATAAATAGAAGAAACATAATCTCAATCATAATCTAATTGGTTAGCATATACACCACACACTCAAGGGCACAACAAGCATTATAAACATGCAATTTATGCATTCAATATGTGGCAGTAACAAGAAAATATCATATTTCTGAAAAAGGGCAATGTCTTATAACTAAAAGTTTAAGCATGTAACAAATTGCTCTTATGCTATCTAATTAGGTATAGCTACATAAGAGTAACTATCACTGGGAAATGTTTTACTCAGTAGACTACACCCACATCAACAAACCTTGGCTCTTTTCTGCCCCACAACCACAAAGAGAGAAAAAAAAAAAGAACAATTTTTGAAGCTCTTAATGACACATCACTTATTGTATGTTAATTCACAAAAAAAAACAGTTAGCAAGTCATGCTTACCCTATCCTTTATCTATTTTAATCCAACTATGTGGCATCTCACCTTTATTTTCTTCTTATAAGGTGAAAGAAATCATTGATTCACCAAGATGTTACACAAAAGTGTTTTTCTAACATAACTAAACCAATTGGAAATGAAAGAAAATAAAGTACATGCTCGATATCTATATTTGAGTTTCCTTCATGTATTTCTAGTACTACTCTATCTAAGTCTCATATATATATATATATATACAGAATCAAATTCTTACTAGGTTATCTTCTAAATCGAGATCCTTTGTCTGGTCTACCAGAATTATTCCGATCCCATGCAGAGGCCCAGAAGAACAGAGACATCCAGAAAAGAACAGCAAGGAAGATCTGTGCGCGATCTTGAAATCTAGATAACTTTCCAGCAAACCCTGTTAAAGGAAAAAGATTATAAGACACCAGAATGATCTTGAAATCTAAATAACTTTCCTGCAAACCCCGTTCAAGGAAAAAGATTATAAGACACCAGAACAAGCCGCATCCAAAGCAATTTCAAATGGAATTTTGACTTCAAATGAAAGGAGCAAACAAGAAAAAAGTTAAATCCCACTTTTGTTGTGTAATAACTTTTAACACACTTCTATTGTATCACCGCGTAGCAACAGAAATTTCTTATCAGTTGTTCTTATGCTCTGCAATTTACAGATGATGCCTAAAATTATGTACTAATACATAATTTTTTCAATAATTGCACTACTTGTTCAGTTTGGTGTTCATGTTTGAATAATAATAATAATATTCCACTTTTGAAGAAGCCAAATGTTACTCATAAATTGAATGTTACTCTGTTCTTTTTTTAATTATTTAACCCTAAAGAAAAGGACTACTCACTGATTACTATCTTAGATAAGATTCCCACTTTGCCTATGTTTCTCCCAATTTAGGAAATTTCACTCTCTTTGTCCTAAACTAAGCTCTAAATTTACATGATATATTTTCAATTTTCAAATTAAATTCAAAACAAAGACAAGCAACTTCAAATTTACAGAATTATTCATAAAAACAAATTAATCTAATTCAAAACGCATAAACATGATCACCAAAGAAGGAAACAAAAAGCAGATGAAAAGATGGTAGAAACCTGGGGGGCGAGGAGGGTCGGAGTCAGGCGAGGAAGCTGGGCCGGGGCCGGCGGAGTGGCAACGTGGCTGGCTCGTATTAGAACTGGAACGGAGGCGTACGGGGAGACACGGACGGTTGGGATGAAACGGGGAAACGATCAACGGTCGAAGTGAATCCGGATTGAAGCTTTTGGAGTTGAAATAAGTAAAAGAACTGCGGTGGGAGAACGCAGCGGCCATTTCCATTTCTGGCAGCTATTCCACCAAATCACAGAAAGGCAGAGACCTATATGATTTATATAGTGGTGGCCTTGGACCTTGGACTGTACGGCCCAATTTGGGTTTTGGATTCTATTTTCTTCTCTTTTTACAAAGTAGTATTGAATTTTAGTGATCATTAGATTTGATAATTCACGTTGTTGTCGTTTTCTAATTGTATCGTATTTAAGTAGTGTTAATAATCATATAGATAAATATAAATTTAATTAAATAAATTAGTATTTTAAATGTACATATAGATATGTTTAATATTATTAAAATATTTATTATATAAATCAAATTAAATTTTATATAATACGATACGAATATAACGTAATTAATTTGTTTAAACACATATCATAAACGTGTTAAACGAATTATGTTATATGAATCAACATAATAATGCTGTTAATTAAACAGATAAAACCTGTTTTACGCAAATTAAACAAGCTTAACTCATTTAAATTTTGAAAAATGATACTTCTTAAAAGAAAAAAAATACAAAACATGATAATCCTAAATTCAAATCCGTTTAATTCCATATCATTCTCATATTATGTATTATGTTAACAAGTTATATCTAAAATCATCAGGTCTTGGCATTTATTCAGAAAATGTGAAATTCGTCAATAACTTACCCACAAAGGTATTCGGTTAGTAATGGGTCCAATCCGTCAGTCGATTTCTAATCGATAATGGAAGAAATCCGTCAATATTTTCCATTGGTAATTCTCAAATTAAAATTTAGATTAATAATATAAATTTTAGTTTTAATATTAAAAAATTGGTTTACAAAAGTCAAAGTTATAACTTTTTACTGTGACCAGAGAGATTATAGCAATTTCAACTTTAAGTCCAAAAACTCTATTTTTTTTAAATAATTCAAAAAATGCTATTGATTATATAAAATTGACGAGTCATCTTTTTCAATTAAAAAATAATTGTAAAACTAGTTGTTAAAATATAATTACCGACAGAATTTTCGTTGATAACTTTTAAACTTTTTAAAAAATATTACTGATTGAATTTTTATCAACAATTTCGTCAACAATTGAACAAAATTACCAACCAAACATTTAGTCATAAATATAGTCAATAAAATCCATCAACGATGACATTGCTAACGAAAATATCCTGTCGATAAATTTCACGTCATATTTCTACATTATACATTTTTGTTTTACTTATGGAATACCGATTCATTCCATCAATATTTTCTGTAGATAATTATCATCATTTATTTTCATCAATATTCCTTGGATAGTTACCAATTTGTAGTGACTATTTCCTTACCGATGTTGACTTAATGCTCACCAACGGGTTAACTTGTCTAGAAGATATAAATTTACCAAAACCCATGTTTTACCGGTTGGATAATACCAAGCTAGCTCATGGTAGACAAGACAGACGGTAGTATAGGTTCTTGCTTGTCTTATCCCTGCAACGTGCAGTGTTACTGTTACCTATGAAGAAACATGGACTGATGGGGAACAAATAGTTGTTTCCATTAACTAGCTTCTGATCAAGAAAAGCTTTCCATCTTTAGTTTGAACCCATGAAAATCTGACCGATTGACGGAGATCAGTCTTTTCATGTTTGAGATTTGCATGAAACTGGAATTGGAACACGCAAAGTACATTATAATTTAGTATTTATGGATGTTAGAGGGAGACACTGTTCACATCTAAAAATTTGCATATGGATAGAAACTGATGCCATTTCATCTCGCTGGAAGGGAATGGTAGGTTATTCATGGTCACATGATCAAGGCTGAAAGAGCTTATCCCCACATTTGCATTTCCATGAGAGGAGATAATAGCTTTCATCTTCATCACCATGATATGTTGCTCTGAAATGCTTCCATTGGTGGGAAGGAATGACTAGAGTAGCCATGCAAGGGCTACAATTCAAGCATTTGTTCACACAACTAGGAGGCTTTGACCCCAAGACCATTTTACTCTGCTGCACCATGCTCTCACTATGACCTGAATTCAGAATCCCAACTGCAAAAGCCGCATATATAATAATACGCTGAACCCTTGATACTAAAAAGAAAAACAAAAAGAAATTGTTGAAACAGAACTCAAATAGTTTTCGGATTGAATCACCTGATGTGTACAGAAATGTAATAAAGAAAATGGAAGTTACAGTGATTGCAACTTTCAGCCGGTTTGAGCAGATTCTTGATGTAGCCA
Organism: Theobroma cacao; assembly: GCF_000208745.1. Lineage (NCBI taxonomy): Eukaryota > Viridiplantae > Streptophyta > Magnoliopsida > Malvales > Malvaceae > Theobroma > Theobroma cacao. The sequence goes on along the minus strand of NC_030855.1, from coordinate 2,008,944 downwards.
TCACTATTTGAAGACTTCTGATTTGTGAAAAAGTTGATTTGCTGTGAGGGAGGGATGTTGAGAGAGATGGAGGATACAGGAGGAGTATTGATGAGCATATATTTATATACTGTGTTTGAATAATTTCAAGGGCTGTTGCCTGTAGAAAAGGAGACATGTCTCTGGTGCAAATGGTTTGTTCACCAATCAAAAGCTTCTTTCTTTGTTGAAAAAAAAAAAAAGAAAAAACTCTCTGGGTCCTTTTGGGAACTGGTGCACTCGACTTTAAACACTAGAATGACTTAGATCATTGTTCTTGGTGATCCTCGTTACTTATAGTTGACTTGACCGATACCCTTTGTCTTAACCAACAGAAGAAAGGAGAACAAGCCCCGAGAAGCCCAATTCAACACAATTTTGGTTAATTTTTATGGAATACTAAATAACAGTATGAAGCTTTAGTCAACCAAAATATCAGGGTTCTCATCCTGAATTTCCATACCAAATATGAACTTTTCTGCTTTTACCTTTTGAAAGCAACCCAACAGGGAGTTGCTTTAATCTGGGAACTGGCCTTTTAATGTATTGTTATAGTGATATAGCAATGTCGAAGTCCCTGAGGTCTTCAGATATCTCCTGTTTTGTACTAGAAATCAGCATCATCTTATCTTCTGAAAACTGTGTTTGATCTCTGAAACTCTTTTCCATTTTTTGTTTCACCTTTGCTTCTTTTCCTCAGGTGAATTGTCCCCCCACGCTCTAAAACACTGTACTTATAGAAGTCTCTCAAAGAGAAAAAGAGATCAGATATCTGATGGCAAATACCTGAAATCATTAAGATAAGACAGATGATACTTTTCTGCTTAGCTCAGTTTCCCTCATTGCAGGAAAAGAGATTGAGTAAAATTAGCTTTACAATGATAAACTGATATGTTTGGGGGAAACTGCATGAGTTCCTCTCTAGCTAGGGAGGAGCAGACAGTGAACTTTCAACACCAAGCTTCTCAGGATAATTGACTGCAAGAAATATGTGGCCTGGTAAGGTACAAAGGGCTGGCTATATATGTTACCCTTCTCAGTGTTCTTTTTTGGGACTTCCAAGTTGTGATAATTCTGTTCCAGAAGAAGGAAAAATCGACCTGTTTCCTTGGTAGCAGCACCGGTTTCTTCTTCCTTTTTCTAACATAAAACTGAACACTTTAATACAAAAATTATGACAGTCGGATGGCTCAGTCTCACGCCATGAGAGAGAGCTGAGAGAGTGAGTTGTTTCATAAATAAACTGTTGAAATCATAGGAGCGACGTCACTCTCTATCTGCCATTTTTCCAGTCTACCAGTGGTTACTTCCAAGTGGTAATAACTTTTCATTGCATGAGCCTACCTATTGGCTAGCTATTAGGCTCCCACTTTTTGATGAGCAGATTAAGCTAAGTTTTTTAAAGTTAATTAAAATACTTTTTATGTTTTTTTTTTGTTTTAAACATAGAAACTGATAATTAATGTTATGAATTTCATGTATTATAATAAGATATTATTTAATTCGACAATATAAAAGAATTATCGGTAAAAATAATGGTTTTACACAAGAAATTAATTATAAGAGGAGAGAAATATATCTCTTATTAATAAAGTAGAAAGGTAGACATAAAGATGTCAATGGGTAATTGTAATTGAATAGGCTGCACTACTCGATTTCATTATAAATAATAATTTTAAATTTTAAATTTTAATTATATATTATTTTTTGTTTATAAATTTTTTATAATTAATTTAATGCTTATTAAAATTTCAACAATTGTTTTAAATATTATTTTAATTGTTAATATATTTTATAAATTAATTTTAATTAATAAATATATATTTATTTTAATCGAATACATTAAACAACTAGAAATAATTAATGGATAGTGAATACATTTCATCAAACCCATTCGTACATATTTGGTCCAAACTCCAAAGGATTACTTAATAAAGGAGAAAGGGTTTTTTATTTCCCATTTCAATTCACACAGTCACCCATGATAACACACAAACACAAACAAATAGAAAAGCATGATAAACTTATCAACTTCATGCATGCCTCCATCAATGTATCTGAACTTCCTTCACATCCTTTTTGGGTTGTTCAGTTCTTGGGATGATAATACAAAGCACCCCATCCTTCAACTCAGCCTTAATCTCATCTACTTTGGCATCCTCAGGCAGCACAAGGCTTGTGTTATAGTAGCCATAGCTCCTGGCAGACCAGTGCTCATCATCGTCCGAACCTCCTTCTTCTTCTTCCTTATGCTCTCCCTTTATAGTCAGGACCCCGTCCTCGATGGTGATCTGAACATCTTCTTTGGTTAGCCCTGGCATGTCGTACCGCAGTTTGTAGCAGCCATCTTGCTCTTTGACTCGTCCCATGAGCTGTGAAGGTGTCAAGTTGAGGTTATCGAATAGCCTGTTTATGTTTTCAGTTGCTTGCAAGAGTGCATTCCCAAGGCCTGAAGGGAAGAATTCTCAGAAGAGAAAAAGAAAAAAAAGAGTCAATCGATTCTTAATTTGTGAAAAGAACCAGGGAAGGGAAGGGAAGGGAAGGGACTAAAGAGATGATATACCATAAAGGGTAGGAGCATAGTCACTTCGCTTATTCCTCCAATTCCAGAGACTCCTGTTTTTCCTCCTTGGGAAAAGCCTGGACTTCTTGTCACCCTCCAAAACAGTTGCTTCTTTGCCTTGTTTTTCCTCATCAAACACCTTACCAGTAGCCGTTACCATAAACCTCTTCAAAATCTCATCATTCCACCTTTGCCTTTGTACCCCACCAACAATACTCCTCTGATCTCCCATGTTGTGACCCAAAAAAGAAGAAGAAGAGGACACCCTTTGTTGCAAATTTCTCAAAGCCAAACGAGCCAGTGCCATTGCTGTTAGAAAAAGTTCAAATGCAGACCAACAGTTGTTTACTTTTGTTTGTTGTTTACTGTTCTAATGTTGATGTTGAGTGAGGAAATATAAAGGAGTGCTTGTCCCTGTTGGGTTTGGATTTTGTGGACGATTTGTAGGGTGTTCTGCGAGGTTCTAGGCTTCTGGGAGCTGGTTGAAACGCTTTCCAGAAAGGGACCTATATCAGCATATTGAAACAGTTGAGAGGATAGTTCTTGGGCCTTCTCAAACATTTACAAACTGTAACTGTTGAGGAGTGTTCCAGAGGGCAAAGCATCTGATGCCACGTCTTTTCTCAATGCGTAAGAGATCATTTACTTTTTATTAGGATAATTATCCTTCTGCGTAATTAATAAAGAAACCATCAAATATCAATGCCTTGCTCAAAAAGGGGAAGAAATCTCTGGCAAGTATCTTCTATGCTTGTATGTTATCCAACCAGACAAAGGCAAAAGTTAAGCCAACAGCTCCATTTAGCAATGGTAGAATTGGTCTACAGGGCCATAACCTCCCCTTTATTTCATTACAACTAATTAGTCCTTGACAGCTTATATAATTTTCCCCAAATGGTATTCAGACAGTCACAGGAAGGTGATGTCACATTTGGCATAGACATGAACCCCTTGAGGTGATGGAATCCCAGGCTGGTCTATAAGAATCTGTAAAGTTAAAAAGAGCTAACTCAAAAGTACCCTTAAGTGTCACGATCCCATTTGGGATCCATGAATCCATCATCGAACTGTATAATAAAATGAGACTGGATAATTAAGTATTCACTACCTGTAGACCGTGACACTTAGCTTGTGAAAAAGAAGACCATAAGCTATGAATGAACCACTATAAAACTACCTGGAATAATTGCTGAAACTTGAAAGAATCCCAATCATGTTTTTCTTTTTCTCTCTGCCTCGAGAAGCCGTATTCTACCCAAGAAAAAATTCCTATGGGACATACTAAACACCTTGGGACATTTTATCATCACTTCTTTTCTGTCAGTACATGTTCAAATTAATGAAAGCAAACTAAAAATTGCCAATGGGATGCATGGCTACCAGTGACCTATGCAAGAAATTTTGCAAAAAAAAAAAAATTGCTGCCTTGACAGTTGAGGCAGCCAGTATTTTTTTTTTGGATTAGTTTCAATGCAATACAATGGCTTGTCTAAAAGGCCCATTGAGTTGGGGAGGAAAAAGAAATAATCGAAAAAAGGAAGCAGCAGGCAGGTAAGACCCTGAAATTGTGACAGTTGATATACACGCCAGGCTATGCTCTGATGCCTTTTTCCTATTGAAGTAATTAAAATGTTACAACAAGTAAGATGGATATTAATATCTAACCATCTTTCAAATGCACTTGTTATACTGTTGCTCAGTCGTACAGTCCTTCCTGCTCCCAGATGTCCACAAGAAAATCTATCATTTCCTGCCAATTTTCATGACCACAGAAATCAGGTAAACATGTTTATGATTATAATCATATGAGCTTGCTGGAGCTGAGACTTACAGCAAGAGGAATAGGCTGAGGGAATGGCTTGTTGCTCCCAAGCAAACTTTCATAAGTAGCATTCCAACTGCAAAGCCAGAATTGTTTAACCATGCAGAGACAATGAGTGCTGACAAGATAAAGGAAAAAGAAGTTCATAAATGATCAACAGGGTTATATCCCAGAATTGTTTTTCCCTCAGTACATACAAGATGCCATTTCGTACTTTACAAACCTAAGATACAGGTTCTACAATGGCAAGCATCTGGATTTAGTTAAAATCAGGATGCTTGACACAACTCTTAAGACATGAAAAATGATGCAAGAACTATGCATTATTGCAGATATCACTTGTGCTAGAGGAAATATAAACATTAACCTTATCGTTTTCTCTCCTTTTTGGTTTTCAAATCTTCAGGCAATAAATGTTGGGAAACTAAATTTTAACATACACAGGGAATAAAGCAGGGAACAAAGATGTGACTTAATGGGGGAAGCCATTGTAAAGGGTGGAGACAAAGACCAATCATAGATAGTAAAAATAAAAAGGAAGCTCACTTTTAGAGAGCTAATAGAGGATATGGTCGTAAATTAAGCACAGTCACATGATACAATTCACCTAGCCAACCCCACATACATAAAGTTGTTGTAAATATTGTATTTATTCTTTCAAAAAAATTTAAGGTTTGGTAGCACAAATCATCTTTGAAGGTCAAAGCCTGCCAAAACGTGAGAACAATTAAATTTGCTCCCTTCTCCACAAGATTTGAAACTGAAAATCCATTTTGAAGAAATAAGGATTTCTTCCCTTTTTCGTGTGCTTTTGCATGGCCTCAATAAAAAAAATGAACCATGATGATTAACGAAGGTCACCAATTAGACTTAGTAAAGTGGAAAATGATGCATATCAAGTAATTCCAAACAAAATGCTGACTTAAATGCCTTCTAGAATGGAAACAATACGTAGAAAAAGTTGGAATTGATTAACAGCCACTAGCTCATTTTCTTAACAGCAAATATACATATCTGGTCATAGATCATTTTGCAAGTGGATGAGAGTTGATAAGAAGAATTGTACTAGAAGATTTTAAAAATATACTAATTTAATATATTCTGAGAAGAACTCACTTTAGTTTGGGTTCTCGACCCTGTCGTGGCCGGTTTTTGAACTTCTTGTTTCCTACCCAACGCTGCCTCGACTGATTCCAAAGAAGAAGGCCTGCACCTAAGAGCAGTTATAAGATGGTGCAAATACATCCTAATCTTGCTGTAGTGCCCAAAGGGGTCGAAACAGGACTACCCAGATAGGAAGGTAATCCTTATGAAGTTTAACTGTTCATAGAGCTGTCAGGTACATATGTTAATTCAACCAAAGTAACTTAAGAACTAAGAACTTGCCATGGTTTACAAATTCAGAGGGGGCATTAGCACTTGCAGCACTGTCATGGGGATCAAGTGTCTGGTTGCTTGTGCTGATTGATGAGATGCTTCCCTGTGACTGCACTGCACTGTTATCCATATCACAAGTGCTAGTGGTCCAGAAATCTTCTGATATACTGGCTTTCCTCACTGTCTGATCTTGAACGTTTAATCCTTTTGATGACTCATTCACCAAAGGATTGAAAGTGGGCCTCTTATAGCATCCTAGGCAACCACTGCTCTGTTACAAATCACACATAATCATATAAATGATTAGCACCAGCCACCAAAAACTCTAAAGCTGAACCTAATACCCAGATAATAAGTTCATAAGTAGGACATAAGACGATAATTACATGAATTTGAGAGGCCACATGAAAGCATACTTTACATTGTATGTAAAGTATAATAAACAGCATGAGAAGACATCTGTTTCAAAATAACATAACTTGCTAATGACCACCTTAAACAAGAACATCGAACAATAACAACAACAAAGCCTTTTTTATCCACTAAATGGGGTCAGCTAAATTTCACCATTTTATACAGTATAGAACCATATCCTAATTACAATCAAGTTCCTTTCTGATAACTTCCTCCCATGTCTTATTTGGTCTCTGCCTCCCCCTTCTAATATATTCATTCTCCATTAAATCACATAATCTAATAAAAAGCATTCATAAGCCTTCTCCTCACAAGTCCAAAGCAGTTAAAGATGTCTTTCTCATTTTATCCTCAATTGGCACAAGCCCATGTTCTTGAATCCAATCATCTTATAGTCCTAACATTTTGCATCGATGGAGCATCCTCATCTCAGCCACGCTAACTTTTTGTATATGTTGATAGTTAAGAACCCAACATTAGCTATCATAAAAGCAAAGCTGGTTTTCTAGCTGTCTTGTAGAACTTTCCCATGAGCTTAAGAGGTATTTTGCACACACAATTTCCAAAGCACTTCTCCATTTTGGCCACTCTCCTTGTGGATCCTGTTGATACCATCTCCATCAATGCCACCATCATTTTATATGATTGAGTCAAAGTACCGAATCTGTTCAATTTGCAACATGGTTTTTTCTCCAGTTTATTAGTTGCTCCCATTAACATTCCTTTTTTCCTGAACTCGCATGCCATGTACTCTATCTTAGTCCTACTTTATAAAAAACCTTTTGTTCTAATGTTACCCCCCAGAACTCAAGCCTGTTTTAACCCTTATTTTAGTCTCATTTAGTAGAACCATACTATCAACAAAAGCATACATCAAAATATGGTACTTCTGATATACGTGTTAGGTTCATCAATTAGCAAGACAAAGAGATTATGATTCAAAGCAGATCCATGGTACAACAAACTTATTACTAAGCAGAACTGTTCCTGACAATGCAACATTTTAAAACTCGAATCCAAAGCTTGAACTAGTTGGAACAAAGCTAATTAGGTGTAAAACCTACAACAAAGGAGGCCTTAAAGAACTAAGCTTCCTTCCAAGGGAGTATGCTGGCAGTTTTATCTGAAAACTCAACCAACCAAATCTATGACTGAAACCATACATTGACCTTGAAGAATAATGCCCAGCATTGTAATCATATCATTATTACTTGGAAGCAGAGAAAGCTTAAATCCATCAACTACTAAATCAACTTTTGTTTTTCTTTTCCAAACACAACCATAGTGGTCGCAAAGACTAACAATCAACATAGAAAATCCTACACCATTACATTATTTACAGAACCAAGCTGAGCATGTCAATTCCTTAATAATATAGAAAGGGACAGGATGAAAACAATATTCAAATTGGGTTTCATTTCTTTTCACCAAAATGTTTCAAAGTGAATGGCAGAAAACTCAAGACTTAAAACTTCATTCAATCAAACCCACATTAAACAAACAAAGGTAGTTCCAATAAACACAAATATCCAATCAAAAAAAATAAAATAATGAAAACCCAAAGTTTTCAATAAAAGCCCCATAAAATAACAAAAGCATAAGAGAGAAAAAAAAAAGGACCAGAAAATTACCCCATATATACAAAACAAGAACTACCAGGAACTGAGACAGATCTGTCAATAAATGGGAATCTGATTTCCTGAAATGAAAGATCAAAAGAACCCTTAGAGGAACCAGAAAAGGTAATGAAATTTATAGAAATGAAACCAAATATATAATAGAGACATAGCAACAAAAGATATTTTATATTTTGATTAATTTTTTCCTTGGGAAAAGAAAACAAATTTACCTGATAAACAGTGTCGAATTGGGTTTTTCTTGTTTTATTTGGTGTCTCTATCTTTTCCTTTCCTGAAATTAAATCCTGAAAAAAAAAAACCAAATTGGCCTTCTTTCTCCTGATTATGCTTCTCAGATGTGGCTTTGGAGCCTTTTATTTTTTATTATTATTATTTTATATATATTCTTCTTCTTCTTCCTCTCAATCTTCTTTTCTAGTAATTTGGGAAAATTGAAAGAAGAAGAAAAAAAAATTGAGAAAGGTGAGAAAATAGTATTGCAGAGGTCACATAGATGAGAGAGTACAGTTTAAGCTTTCCTGAGGTGTTGCTTTTAACCTTCTTCTTTTTGTTTATCCAGCACCAAACTCATGCCATGGCCCAGTAAATTAATAAAAATAAAAATAAAAATTAGTATTATTATTTTGTTTTCAGTGGACCTTTTTTAAATTATAAATATTATATCAAATAAAAAATTACATGTAAATTAAATTAACTTCTAACAACTAATAATTGAACTCTTGACTGGAGTGAAGATGGGGAAATTTTATATTACTTCTATATGCTATAATATTTCCTAATTAATGTTATCATCAATTATTTTATTCTTATGTCAATGGATAGATTATCCGAATTTGAATCTTACTATTTGATTAGATACTCGAACTTTATAAATATTTTATTCAATTTTTTTAATTGTTATCCAAATTCGTTACATATATCTAGACATTATCTGATAAAAATAATTTGAATCATCAATATTTATCTAATCATAATTAATAAATTAAAATTAAATCATAAAAAATAAATTAAATTTTAAAATCATTAATGAATTTCAATAAGTATTAAATTTAATATAAAAATTTATAAATAAAAATTAATATATACATATATATAACTAAAACATAAGAGTAGCCTTATATCACTTCGCAAACCTTACTCGAACTCATGACAAATAATAGTTTTACTGTTTGAATTCTATCCAAACTTGATTATAAGGTATCTTAATCTTATATAACCAAGTACGGTAATATAGGGTATCCATGTACAAGGTACCCATTAATATCCTTAAATATAAATCAATTTTAAAATTTTAAACAAAATGACATTCAATTATTTAAAACACATGTATTCTATTTTTTAAAAGAAAGTACACCTATTGGCTATTGCAATAATTTAAAGGCAGATGAAATGCATTTTAAATATTTATTAGGACATAATTTCCACAAAAGAGTGTAGAGAATTTTTCAACATTGGCATGCCTACCCTACATTATTATTATGTGGATGCTTGCCAATGTATATTTATAAACAATATTTTCTTTATTTTTATTTTTTTTTACTTAAAGCCTCAATAGGTAATATGGTAAATAAAATTACATAATATGTAGAAGATAGGAGAAGATTAACATAAGTTTGAATTTTTTTTTATTTAAATATATTTATCTTTAAATTAAATATTTCGATTCGGATCCAAATCGAAAAGATATTTAATAAAATACATTTCATGTGGAAATAACCTAAGATATTGACATTATGAGTCTTAAATTTGTCATATTGTTGGAAGAATTAAGGCATTGGACTTAGACCAAGCTTGTTTAAGTCCACCCCAAGTCCCAGCTTGAGAGGCCCATATTATTTTTTTTTTGTTTCATTTTTGCTTTTATACTCTTTCAAAGAAAAGAATTTAGAGCTATTAAAAATTAAAAAGACAAGAAAAAAATAATTTAGAATACAGCTTTGTAAAAAAAAAAAAGAGATTATTGCTCATATTAAATTGCAAAAAACAAAACATAAAGAAGTGGAATGCATAATTGGCACCGACTAGCAAATATAATAATTATATAAGAAAAAAATTAAATATAGTCACAGCAAAAGACAAAATACCTAATACTAATAATATTTGGGTGGTTATCAATTTAATGTTGATATACTTATATAAAGTATGTATCTATTTATCAATATAAATTTATAATTAAAATAAAAACAGCAATTAGTTCAATTTTTTTGATAATTAAATAGGTCCATCTAAATATTTTTTTTTTTAAAAATAAAAAATAAATAAATAGATGCAATAAATTGCCATAATGTTTGACTGCATTCTAACTAACCACCTATCCTCAACTTAATTAAACCGCCCATCTTGAATTAATTAAACTCCATAAATTAATAATTAATATGGACCACAAAAGGAAAGGAAAATTCAAAGGGTAGTGTTTGGTCAAGTTGGTCAAAATAGTTGGGCTTGTTTGATTTCTTCTCTTTTACAACTTCCATTCTCAATAATTGAAAGGGCTCGAAGAATTGGTCACAAACAAAGGTTTTTTGTTTCCCTTTTGATATTTTTTTTCATAATTTTATATTAAGTGCTTAATTTTATAATATTAATTTTAAATTTTAAATTCAAAATTATATATCAACACGTGATATAAAATTATAAAAAATTCAAACAAACGGTAGATTTGAATAAAAAATTTTCTGTTCGTAACAATTGACAATCAAACTTACATAAAAATTATAGTAAATAGCTGTGTAATGTGGTCCATTATTTTTGTTTGGTCCACAATGTACTAACTAAAAATACCCACCATGTCAATAATTGACAAAATCACTAAATCTTATTGGTTGAATTGAATTGAATGAGTCATGTAAGCAACTTATGTACCAGACAAAGAATTGCCATGGCAATTTGCAATTGGATTGTGAATTTGTAATTAAGTAATTTCCATTTTACCTTTTTGGATGCCTTCTTCTTTTTTTTTTTATCTTTTGACTCAAAGTTACCTGGTGAATAAGGTAATTTTCATTGGGGATTTTCAAAAGCAGAAAAAAGGAGGAAAAAGAAGAAAAGAATCACGGGAATATGATTGAAAAGTAAGATTAAGCCCTAAGGTACCAGATTCTTCTGCACTTAGATAAAATATTATTGCATTAAAGACAAAATGGGTTGTTTCAATATTTGCTACTACACAGATAATTGGGAGTTGGGACTGTTTCAAATCATTTTTTCCCCTTTTTTTTTTTTATATTTTATCTGTTTAAATTGATCAATTTTCTTTTGCCTTGTTGAGTAACAAGCTGCAGGATGAACTTTGAGATTTGTTAATGTTGGACCAATTGTATCAAAAGTAGGGATTAAGTAGCCAAAAATGAATTAAGAAGTGTTAATGGCCATATTCTTGTAGACTGCCTGTTTCCCTGCCCAGAATTTCCTTGGGAGAACAAGGAAAGCAGAGGAGGAGTTAAGAACCAAAGCAATGTACTGATAAAACTCAAAACAGATTGAAATTTACAACCGTTGCCCAACATTCTCATTAACAACCCATAATTTGGATAAAGTTTCTGTCATTTACAATCCTACAGGAAGTGATAGAAGGGGAAAAAAAAGGTCTACAGAATCTGTGTCTACAAAGAGGATAAGAGGGAATCAGGCTTAGACATGACAACATAGAAAAGTTTAAGAACAGCTTCACAGTTATCAATATGAACACTCCATTCTATGCACACGGTCCCTGAGAATTCCATTGTACAAAGCAATCCTGTTTTCCGGCATTTCATTTCTGCAGAATCTATCAACTTTCCTTGATCTTCCTGCTGTTGCTGCAATTAACTTCTTGTTTTGCTCTTTCCTGTACTCTTCTCCATTGCCGCTTGTATCCTTCACATTCTCAGCAAACTGCACTTTCTTCTTCTTTCTACCCCTTCTCTTTCCCTCTTGAAAAAAAAAAATGAAGAAGAAATCCCACCAACAATCAATAAAACATTCCATAAAAGAGAAGACATAATCTTTTAAGGGAAAAAAAAATGGAAGAACCCCATGGCTACATACCTGAAGACAAGCAAGAACGAAGAGTTTGTTTGGAGGGAGGCAAAGTTTTTTGCCTGGAAAAAGTAAGGAAAATAACAGTGCTGGAAACTACCATAGCTGTAGCTAAAACCAAACCCTGTGAGCATATTCCTGAAGACATAGTGGCACGACCTGATAGGAAACCGTGTTAGACCACCGAAGAAAGATAGATGCAGTTAGTAAACTACCTCGTTGTCTTTGCTTATAGACACAAAAGAGGGTGTCAAAGTGGGGTAAATTAGGTGTGTGTATATAGAGACACAGAATATGGTTAAAAAACCTAAAGTGAAATTGAGGAATACTAGAGAAATAGCCGTGAGAATCTGGAGTTCTCTGGTTTGGTTTGCTTTTGTGTATGGGGTATGGTTTGGCATTTTTATAAATCAAGTGCACCACACGGCCAAGGTAAAGTGATAGGAAAGGACAGATGGGGAGGAACTTTTGGAAGAGGAAATGGGTCAACAGAGTCCTGATATGGACTTCTAGAACAAAGTAAAGGGTCAAATGGTTTTTTTTTGTTAAAAAAAAGGATGAGAATGTGCATTAGGTACTGAAGATTTATGGTGTGTGGAGCCAGTTTTAAGCATATTCAAAGCTATGGAGGTCTTTGTTTTAATGGTAGGACATGAGGCAAAAAAATTCCAAGGTCTTAACTGATTTTAGGTTTAAGTCTATATCATGCATGAATTTGCCTTTATTTAACTTTATATATCTTGGTTTTATTTCACCTCTGTTATGCTTTCTCACCTTGAAATTTGGTTGGGCACTGATTATTTATATATAATTTGATGATTTTATATTTATGATTTATGCATTTTAATATGCATTAAGCATTCATAAAAAAGAGAAAAAAAAATTGATTAAGATTTAAGATTCGAATATGCTTTGTATGTGAAAAAAGAAAAAGAACACAGCTTTGTCCATCAGTAAATCTTTTGTAATCTTTGGCTTCTCCAATCTTTGGGAGAAGATTTTTGATCCTAAGAAATACAAATCGAAATCTCTTGTCCTCGTTTTTTTTATGATTTTATGTCATATATTTAATATATTTTTTATATTAGGGTTTCAAGTATTGAATTTAATTTTTAAAAATTAAATTTTTTTATTAATAGTATAAAATTAAATATTTGACGTAAAATTATAAAAATAAACTTCAAGTTGCATAAAATTATATAAGTGATCTGCGAGAGACGTTAAGGATTTTTATTCTAAAAAATATTAGTATATTTTGGTATTGACTTCTAGTGGTTATAGTTAACTTATATATATCTATATTATGTTTTGTTCACAATAATCTATTGCTTTTTTTTTTCTTTTTGTGGTATGTTGCTTTCTTTGACTATATAAGGTTTTTTTTATTTTTTTAATTTACTAGGAATATCATATGTATAGTATTTTATTAGTATTGAATAATATTAATAAATTCTACTTCCACATTTTATATATATTTATATGTTGTGATAACAACACATAAAGTTTTAGATAGGTTTTACTTTTTTTAGTCAAATATTATTTCTTCATGGTTAACTCATATGAAGCTTCGTTTACTTTGATTTTTTCAAACTGATCAGACGACAAATTCGACTCAAGTTCATATTTTTTTGGATGATGACAAATTTCATGACAAAAACGACCTTATTACAAAGACAACATAATCATGAAACTTACAATTATAAGTGATGAATCTCTACGTAAACTTTTGTTTCAGTTGAATAATTACAGGATTAATGTAGTAATTGATAGAATTAATGTAAGTGAAATGCTACCGCAAGATAACTCTTCATCCTTTTATATGATCTACCATAGTTTGAGGAAGGTTGATTTGATCACAATTTTATGTACTACTATTAATAACTTTCCTCTTAAAAAATTAGTAACTTTTAAAAATATAAAGGAGGTTAAAAATAATATTGATAGTGATTACCATTTAAGTCCATCCTATAAATATATTAAAGCAATTAAATATATGAATCAAGTTAATGATAAGCATATGAATTTCGTATTTAATTGTGTTTCTGTGTAAATATTTTCACAAATCTTTTTTTATGAAAAATTGTTTTTTAAATTTAAAAGTGAATAGGTCACAAGATTATTACTCTCTCTTTAGAAAGTTAACATAATGAGGTAAGTAACGTCCGTAGTCATGAATTTCTTACGATTTTTTTAGCTGCTCGATGTGAGATCGAAATACCATACTTATCGTGATTAATGAATCAATTAAAATTGTGGAATTAAAAATATAAAAGCATAATATTCAAAAAAGTTCTTAAATTATTAAAAAAATTTAAATAAACCCTTATATTTTTATTATGTTTAATTAAATCTTTATATTTTTATTTTGAACCAAATAAACTTTTGTACTTTTTATTTTGAGTCAAATAATCCATTATAACTAATGATTGACTTAATCAAAATATTATTTATCATTTTATATCTCATAACGTTGACGTGACATATTAGTATATTATAATTAATAATGACATGATATACTGATTTAACATGATAATATGATTATGTGACTTTTTTACTTTTTACATCAATATTGTATTAATATCATATGAATATAAATGATAAATGATATTTTAATTAATAATAATTAATTAATTATTAATTATAAAATTTTACTTATTTATAAAATAAAAAAATATAAAAACTTAATTAAATATAATAAAAAATTTATTTAAAAATTTTAAAATAATTTAAGTATTTATTTGAGCATTTAATTGATAAGTATTTTAGTTGACTAGCCAAACTTGGCAAAATCAATCATAGTGGTCCTAGCGGATAAAATCAAAGAATGCCAATAAACGAGCTTGTTACAAGTGGAGGCAAAGGATATGGGAGAACCTCACAATTGGGCATGACAGCTGAGCGACACCTGTCCAATCAACCATGTGAAACCATGACTTCATTTTGTGCATTACTTTTGACACGCTTACACGTGGTCCTCATGTAATTCCTTTCTATAACCTTGGTTTGTACGTACCCCAATCTTGCCATGTGTCTTGCCTTTTGTTTTGATTTTCTCTCTTTCTTAGACTTTCCATCTACTTTCCGGGAAAAGAAACAAAAATCTAAATCCTGGTTGTTCTTTTTTTTTTATATATAATTTTATAAATTTTATTTTGTACCTTTTAAAATTCAAATTCATAATCTTCCTAAAATATATAAACCCCGTATTGATAAGCTTTTCAAAAAATTTTTTACTTATTCAATATGGAATTAAAACGTTCAACTTACTTCTTAAAGTATTTAATATGACATTTTCTTTCTTTAAATTAAATTAAAAAATAAAATCTTGTTTCTTTCAAACTTGTATTTATTTTTTCTCTCTTATTTCCACTATCTATTATGTTACTTTAAGAATATCGAATTCTTAATTCGTTATGTTGATTTTTAGGTTAAGTTGAACCGATTTAAGGTGAATTTTCAAAATTCAAAATTGTAATAAATTGAATTAAAATCTCAACATTTGACCGTCGGTATAATTTGTAGTAAATGTTTTTTTTTTTATTTCTGTACAATTGTATCTAATTAAATCTAAATTTCTTTCTTTCTTTCTTTTTGTTATCTTAAATTTCAATTTTTTTTCTATCCACCTAAACAAATATGAACATTTATATCTTTCTAATTGTTTTTATAAATTTTAATACATCAAAATTGAAATTATAAATAAAAATATTTCCATCCACATTCTTGAAATAAAATATTTGAATTTTCATGATTATTTTTTTTTGGAATTGAATTTGTTCAAGTCCATGTGTTGCATGCTTGTCTAGATAAATCCAATTTCAATTTGGATTTTGTTTTCATGTAAATAAAAAAGACAAGAAACAATCGAAACCCTACATTTGATCATTTTCAAAGGGTACTTGTGATATTTGCCAGATGCTTAAATAATTAACACACACGTATAATCATCATCATCATCATAAATTCATAATGCATTTTAATTAACTTACTCAATTTATGTCCTTTTCAGTTTTCAATTGGTCCTTGGCGCTTTTAATGATGTGAAAATGCCATACCTTAATAGTACAAAAATGATTTTCTTTTAGAATATCACATTTTAATTATTTGAAAAACATATACTCACATTTTTAAGATGGAAAGTGATTTCCATCTTTTTTTTTCTTTTTAATTATATTTTTCTCATTGTTATGATGAATTTTGATTTTATTATTATACAGAGTTTTTTTGGTAAAAAAAGAGTTAATGTTACAATTAATAAAACGAGATGTATTAAAGACGACCAAAAAAAAAGATTGAAGCAGTGTTTGAAATGATAAGTGCTTGTTGCAGGAGGCGAGAGATACAAGTTAGTAAAAAGTAAGAAAAGTATAGCATGGAGCAATATGGAGAATAGGATAGAAAGAGTTGAATAAAAGAGAGTTTTGGAAAGGGTTTAGGGAGGGTTTTGAAAAGGGAGTCTATTGATTTTCTAGTGTATCCTTGATGAATTGTCAAAATTTTTAAGATAAAATATTCTCACTATCTAACTTTTAATCATAGTTTATACGAGTTCATTAATTTTCGAAATAGACATTCTACCTCAAAAGTGTAAACACCGTTAACAGAAAATATGAAAAGATTAAAATGTTATTTTTTTCTCAAACAATGTGATCGACCGACGATGCTCCCATTCATCAGTCAACCACCCCACAACATGTGCTCTCCAAGAAAAGGGAGCATTGATCGGTGCTCTCCACAGAGGTGCTCCTTTACCTTAGGAATTTTTTTTAAAAAAAGTATAATAATAATTTTTAAAATTAATAAAAAGTAAAATTATCTTTTTAATATTATCACGTCATCAAACTAACGGAAATACAAACAATTTGACTAACTGCTGGACTATATCTAATGGAAAATATTTTTTTGAGATAAAGTATCTATTACGAAAACTAATAGATCCATTTGAAATTATGATTAAAAGTGATGAGAAAATTTTACTCAAATTCTTATATATACAAAGTAGAACGCTATTGATTAGAAAGTGTTTATTGGATGTAATGATCAGATCCAAAGAGAAAACACAAAACAAAAACTGTTTTGGATTTCAATTATCAACTTGAGTTAGTTGATTAGATTGGATAATTGATAATGATTAGAACCAATAATTTCAATTGACAAGGGATAAGAACAATCATTTTCCATTGTAAAATGATTTAGAACAATAAATTCAATAATAAAAGATGTCCATTTCTATTATTGTGGATGCTGTGTGGCAATCCTTCATTGTGGGGTTTTTTTCTTCTTCTTTTGTCCTCTTTAATCTTGATTATCATTGTTTCATGATGGGTACATTTTCTGATTCTATTCACTGATCACAATATGAACCAAAAATTGAAGTTGCAGGTCAAGAATTTATTGTGGTTATTACATCCTGGAATTGGATATATTTCTTTCTGATTGTCATGAATAAAGATCAAAAGGACTTCGATATTTTTGAATATCACATGAATTATATGTTAGTCAACTTTAGAAAGTTGTGGATGAAATCCCAGAATTGGTAAGGATGAGGTCTCAGTTGCAAACAGTAACTGTTGACTACCCTAAACCCTGTTTATGATCATCTATACCTCACAGTGAGTGAGGTGATTAAGCTCCATTTCAATAATCTTTCAGCAGATCATGAAAGTCAATACGAGAAGCATTCATGAGAATTTCGCCGAACTACTACAGAATTGATTCCTCACAAAGTAGTAACAACTGATAGTAATTAAGATAACCACAGGAAACATACAAGAATCAGATAAACACAGGCTATAAGTTTTATGCCAGTCAGCATCAGAATCACACCATAGCATCACAGCTATTTAGTTTCAGATATGAACACCCTGACAGAAAAATAATGGCAACTCTGCTGCTCTGCCGGCTATGACACAATCACAAAACATGATTTATTGCTACTAACAGAGCCAGTGCCACAGAACTAGAGAAGGTAAGAAATTATCACTTAAGAAAAAGGTTGAGATCCCCTAAGTAGTGAGGATAGGGGGGAGGTAATCAGATTTGGCACCAAGAACACGAGCCTTTGTGTCAGGGAAGAACTCAAAGCCTGGCAGTTCAGTTACGGTTCCCTCACTAGAAATACCAATGGGGTATCGAAGGAGGTGACCAGGCAAGTCTCGCTCAAGTGACTCACTTGAATACAGATCCCAATATTTGTCAGCAATCTGGTTCACCTTCCTGACACACTCCTCACTTTCTGGAAAGAGGAAGGTATCATCAAGCATGCCAAGGTGCTCATACCACAGTGCCATACGGAAACCATGGACCTGACCTCGTGCCGGTTGCCTAACTGATAGATGATATGGTTGATAGGCTCCCATGGCTATCTCAGAGTCTCTAGCACCATCCATTGATCGTTGGTTAATGTTGGCTGATCCAATTATTATGTATTCATCATCAACTGCAGAAAGCAAAGAAACGTTAAATGAAATATAAGAATCAACAAGAAACATAATAAACAATGAAAGGACCTTCGTGCTCAAATGAGATTCAAATGAAATGGCCTTTCTCTATTTTTTGCAGCACCATGCTCTATAAGTTACACAATCATAGCTCCTTATGCCACCTAATTCAAAGGAAATTTTCCTCATGACACAAACCATAGTGGATATGTTCTGCAAAGGCTTGCATTGATTCATAAAGAAATTTTAACATTAGTGCTTCATCACACTAGTGGTTTGAACAGTTGAAGACAGCTTACCACATTATCAATTATCCAGAAAAAAAAAATTTTTCCCCAAAATCAGAGCTAAAATTTAATAAACAGTAGTATGTGAGGTGTGTGTGCATCAAGTTACTTAGAGGTTTTCATCACCTACCAATCATCATTTTGGCATGAACATAGATCATGAAACGACGGGCCTCCTGGGCTCTGGCATAATCTGTATCAGGCTCTGGCTTTTCTGAAGGTTCATATTCTCCACCATTCTTCACCTCCCGGTTCCCAAGGCAGAAGAATGTTAAATAGTTTCGGGGATCCTCCTCACTACCCTTATCTCTGAGAGCATTAATGATATCACTATACATCATGTCCATTGTCCTTTTCTGCCAATCTAATATTGCCTGAACTGATGCACTCTCTGGGATTCCTTCTGGCCACATAGGGACAACAACATAAACTGTAAACCTCTCTCCTGCCTGAATCTTGCTAACAATCTTAAGTGAAAGCTCTTTTGGAATCAGATGCAAAGCATTGATATCCTCAGGCTTAATGCCATCAGCACTCCAGCCAAAGGAGCTTCCAAGGAAATACTGATTTTCAATATAGATGTAATTCTTTGCTCGTCTGATAGCATTAATATAGGCATCCTGAATACTTCGGTCAATAATATTGTCCTTTCCACTGACAAGCCCAGCCCTGGCAGCATCTTCTGGTGTCTCAGGGAATCCAAAAGCAGCCCCACCATCAATGGATCTAAATAATTGCACATTCCAAGTCTCATGGTCATCAAGGAACGTAACTGGAGATGGGGGGATGATGATACCTTCAAGCTCCCTCAGCTTAACAAGCACATCTTTACCACCTTGTTTTTTCCATCTTTGCTCAAAATTGAACAAGACATCCCAAGCAATTGGCCCTTCAAGTCGGGAGTGGATGTCGTGCCAAGGTTCCCTTGGACCACCTTTGGTGATTGCAGCACCAGTAAAGTTTGGCTGATGGAAATCATCATGGTGAGCCGTGTCCAAGGTCCTGAAAAGGGAATGGAAAGGGGTGTCATATCTGCCATCACAAAGATCAATACCTCCGACAAAACTCACAATTCTCCTCGTCTCTGTATCTCCATTAGGCATTGCAGCATCCACCACAACAATTTTCTGGTGATGAGTGAACATGGTAGAAATCTGTAAATCCTGGACAAAACTTCCACCATCGTCTGGATTACGAGGGCATAAGACACAGTTGACATCAGTATCCTTGAAGAAGTTTTCAGTTTCCTCATCATGGGTTGCCATCAGTCCATCCTTCTTCAGCAAACCAACAGATGTTCTGTCATCCCAAACAAGCATATTAACCCTGACACCTTCACTTGCTTTCTTTTTAAGCAGATCACCAAGAGTGATGTCTCCCCCAGGCTTTGGCCTTCTTGAGTCTCTCACCAAAGTGATCTCAGTATAAACAGACCAGCCAGTAATGCAGATCAAGTGTTTAGCATTGGTGATAGCATCAAAAACATCTTCCCAACATCTATGTGGCTCAAAATATTTGCCTCCAGCAAGAGGAATTTTAGGAACAAATCCATCTGGGATATGAGCATCCTGGTATAGAGAAACCTTACATCCTTGTCTCTGTGAGTAAAATGTAAATGGAACTCCAGGAAATTTCCGACTTATGATGCCGCGATTCCAGTTGCGGTCCCTCGTCACATCAAAATATTGAAGCTTCACATGGATTTTACCACCACTTTCTATAGGATTCTTGTCTTCATCCAGGATCTCAACCCACCTATCCACTTCTTCTCCACTTAAGAGTTCATCAACAGATACATATGCTCTTCCAATCAGAGTGGCTCCAATAGGATTGTCATCCTTGACAGTGAATACTACATTGGAAGCTCGATGGGCACAGTAAATGTGAAAAGACTCGTACCACCTTGGGTTGGAAATTTCTTTTTCTATTATTCTGGTTCTTCCAACTCTAGCCCTTTCAAGATCAATAGTTGCGTAAATCTTTGGAATTCCTTTGCCAATACCAATTGTCTCCTCAACATTAGCCATAAGCTGCAAGAAGAATATCATCCATAAAATACTCGAAGAATAGAAAAGAGGTGATATACGTTAACAGTTTAAAGAATGAGATGACAAGTTAACACAGACAAAGTCATTATTATGATGCCATCTTAAGTCAGGAAGGCCAAGATTTCAGCTCTGAAACCCTAAATTGTGGAACAGGCTTATATTTCAGAACAAGGAAAATAAACAAGACATAGACCTCATTGACAGAGTTGCTAAAAGAAATGGAGAAAATCTGTTCCAACAGTGTGAAAGAACTGAACACAAAACAATCTGATAAAGAAAATTAAATCTTGCCTTAACCTTCAAGAAATATAGCCAACTATGGCACACCTAAGAAGAGTAAAAAACCTGGTATTGAAGTTCATATTAAAATGGTATAAATCAGTAAAAGGTATTGCCAGTGTCAATACAGCTATAGGAAAACAATGTTGAAGACAAAGGTAAAATGTCATTGGTAAATAGGCAGAAATCTGTCCTGCTGTTTCCCAATCCAAAAAAGACAGGAAAGCAATGTCTATTTACCAGGTTAAGGTTCAACAGCTATTTAAGACATGTTTGCAACACAGTAAAAAGCAACCCAAATAGGTATTGACTATTGAACACATTTTCACAGGCAAAAGTGCATTTATTTCATAAGCCCTGACATACGTAATCCAAGAACTGAATCAGATATATTTCAAAGTCAAGAAAATGAATTTATATAATTTGATCATGAGAGTATTCAAATAGAATTGACATTCAACTTATACACACATGTGTGCACACGCATAGACAAACACACACAACACAATCAATACCCGCACCTTCCTTTGCCACTAACACTAACCATGGCCCTTCAAATATAGATGCTAGATGCATACATTATTACCCCACACATGACTATCCATACCTCATGGATGCAATCCTAGTACAACAACCCAGCCAAAAAAAATTACCGAAAAACTAAATAGTCTTGCAAAAGTATGCTTGCTACGACTATGAACATCTTAAAGCATTTTCTCTTTTTAGAATCATCCAAACTGTTTCCTCTGAAAAGGTCTGTTGTGTGACTATGCATCAGTGAAACCATCTCCATACACACTCTAACTAGGACTGGAATTACCGAATGGAATATCCTCAGAGCATTTAGTCGGCCCCATTAGTGGATCTCAGAATGGAAGGTCTAATCTTATCCAATACTCCCCACTTCTGGAAAGATACATATATCTAATATCTAATATATACAAAAGTGATGTAATCATTCGGAATTTTAACAATAAAAATTAAAAAAGAAAGAAAACTCAATTACTGTTTTCAAGATCTTGACTTTCGAAAACTAGTAAGATCAAAACCACCCCCATCACCCATTTTCTCAGATTTATTCCAAGATACCACAAAACGGGTAACTCTCCAAAAACCAAAAGAACTGATTAGTAAACTAAGAAAGTCCAAAAACTTGAATACCCAGAACAAGAAAATCAAAGAAGAAGTAAACAATGATCCTGATCCAGTATAAACAATTCATACCTTCCGGAAGAAGTGACCACCTCCACCACCACTATGAAGCTTATCAGCTTCATAGATCGTAACATGTAAAGTCCCATGAAGCAATATATCCTCCATTTCTCACCTAAAAAAAGAACAAACAAAAAGAAAAAAGAAAATTAAGTTAACCCCAGATAAACATATCTTACATAATCACCTTATCAACACTCCTTAAAAAAAACCAATCAAAAAACAGTGGAAAACGGAGATGATCAGTGCCACAAATGAAGACTTGGAAAACAGAGTGATCAATGGGGAAAAGAGAAAAGGGTATATTAAAAAAATACCAACTTTGGTCCAACAAGAAAGAGATCAGAGGATTTGAAGCAGCACAGTGTAAAGATTTTTGTTCTCCTTTTGTGGGTGGGATCTGATCTGATGCTCACTGGGTTTGCATTTATCATGCAAAATAGCGCGTATTAGGAGTGTAATGGTTATGAAGTCATGTGGGAATGTGAAGGAGAGAGTAAAGAGGAAATTAAAAACACAAAAAAAAAAAACAAAAGAAAAGAAAAGAGGGAGAGATCCTGGAAACCAGCCCGTAAAAAGCTTCCCCGTGGAGGGAAGGAAAGGAAGCGAGAGAGTGTGAAAGGATTTGTTTGTAATTATTAGAAATGGGTTTGATGTTTCCTAGAATTTAACTATGGCAATGAATAAGAAGAAAAGTTTTGCTTTTGTGTCCTTTTTTTCTTTTTTGATATTGATGGCCATTTTTTGAATGAAGGAGAATAGGAGCGCATTCCCACCCTTTTGGGTAAACACCAACAAAATTAAGGATAAGGGTAAATTAATTCAAGGATGTTTGAGTTTGAGGAGTATTAAACAAGCTATGAATAAGGATATTAATAGGTACCTCATAATGGAGTACTTTGTACTATCTACTCCGATTAAATAAAATTATGATACCCTATAATAGAGTTTAGATAGTAAAATTGTCACTCATCACAAGTTCAAGTAAGCTTAGGGTAGTGTTTATAGGGTACTATTACACGAACTCGATTATATATAAATATGTTTAATATTTAATATTAATTATATATATATATTACTTTTTAATTATAAAATTTTTAGAATTAATATAATATTTACTAAAATTCATTAATTGTTCAAAAACCCAAAATATGATTTTAAACTTTAATTATTTTTTATGAACTGATTTTAATTTATTAATTTAATTTTTATTAATAATATACATAAAAAATTAGTTTAAATTTATTTTAATTGAATATTTAACAAATACAAGTATTTAATGAGTAATGTTTGGAATATTAGGATAAGGGTTTGAGTAGCAACTTAGAAATTTAATTGGATATTTACAAGGTTCAAGTATCTTATAAAATAATAAAATTTAGTCTAAGATACTTAAAAAGTAACGAGATACTCTACCAGTTAACATCTTATAAAAAAATATTAAATATTTTTTTTGTAACTCAAACTTTGGATCATCCAATGATTTGAACAAATTTTTAGTGGTGTACAAAATTTTAAGTTCAAATCATAAGATAAATATAATGAAAATTATAAAACAAAAAGAGAATTATCTCTTATAGTATAAAAAGAAAAATTGTTGAAACTGTTCAATTTATAAAATCACAACGCAAAAAATGATATTTATAAATTTTGAAGGGGGTAAAAGAAAAATATGCAAAAGATCTGGGGGTATTTGGTAACAAAATAGTTGTATTATTTATGGAGATATCATTATAAATTAGACGCACGATTTTTAAGGCAAAATATTGCAGATCCCGGAACATTCTGCAGGCCAAAATTAAAATCAGGTGCACCGACCAGGCAATACTAAAATCGTGCACCGCATTTTCCCATGGTTTAGCTCATAATCAGCGGCGGTGGAAGCTCAAGCGCACCTGGATATACTGTTCCAAATCTCACTGGAAATAATTCTTTTTACCACATGCTCTGTCGGATTTTGACAAGGAATGAGGAATATTTTACAATTTTGCAATAATAAACAAATGAAAAATCATTGTGAGTGTGTAAAATCTATTCATTTACAGTGTATCGATCGGACATAAATCTTAAAATGATGATATTTTAAAAAAATTATAAATTATTTAAAAAAATCTTAATATTTTTTTATTTTTTATTATATTCAGTCAAAATTTTGTATTTTTATTTTATAACTAAATAATAATTGATTAATAATTTATAATTAAAATATTATCTATTATTTTATATTATATGATGTTAACGTGATATTGACATTTTATAATAAATAATTATATGATATGTTAATATAATATAATAATCTAATTATGTGATATTTTTTATTTTTAATGTGAACATCATGTTAATACCACATGGGTATAAAATAATAAATATTATTTTGATTAATGATGATTCAATAATAATTAATTATAAAAATTTATTTAATTTTATATTAAAATATATAAATTTGATTAAACGAAAAGATAAAATATAAAATTTTAAATATTTCATCAATTTTAAAATTATAAAATGGTAAAAAGGAGTCCTTGTCTTGCAAATGACAATAAAGTAATGGACATGTGGACAACATCTTTAATGGGTGGAAGAGGTTGATTACGGGTTGGTTGGTGAACCGATTAAGGTGCCTTTTGTTCTTTGTCTCTTAAATTATCTTTGCCCTTTCTTAACTTATTATTTTAATATTTTTAAATACTATTTAATAACTTGTTTGTTTGCTCATATATAATAAACGCAATAAAATAGACCTTAATAAACGAAAATGTATAATATCTAAAAGACTCTTAAATTATTTAAAAAAATTTAAAATTTTTTTATATTTTTATTTTAAATTAAATAAATTTTGATTATTAACCAATGGTTAACTGTTATTAATTGAAATTTCATTAGTTACTTTACATATAATGAGTCCTATGCTAATATATCATAACAGATAATGATGTGGCATGTTAATATAATATGATGGCATGATCATGTAACATTTTTATTCTTTATGTTAATGTCATATTAGTATCATATGAACATAAAATAACAAATGATATTTTGATTAATAGTAATTAGTCGACTATTAATTATAAGACCTTATTTAGTTTAAAATAAAAATATAAAAATTTAATTAAATACAATTGAAAAATAAAAATTTATTTAAAATTTTTTAATTGTTAGAGACTTTTAAAGCATCATACTTAAAAAAAAAAACTCTAGTATGAATGTAGAGAAAGATTATTTGAAATGTTGAACTTGTGTTGATTGACTGTAAAAGACATTTATTGAATTAATAATTTTTTTTTTCATTTTACTACATAAAGAATTGTGTACTTTTTAATAATTTTTTTATCAATATATATATATATATATAAAGATTTAAGCTCCTTATATTCAATTATGAGACAAATTCGGATAATATTTTTAATATTTAACTTAGATTTAGATAATTTTTGAGTATCATTTTTAAAATACTTTAAACTTTAACTCGATTATACATATATATTAATATTATATATAATATTTTAAAAAATTTTAATTTATAATTAATCTCTTGAGAAATAACTAAAAAATAAGTATTAAAACTAGAAAAAAAAGAGAAAAGAAATCAGAGACTAGAAAGGCATTGAAGGGTTGATATTTGGTTAACAGGCGGCTGACATTTGCGCACGTGTCAACGTCATTGCCCGGTTGGTAACATGATTAGATATGGAGACTAATAAAGTTGATTAGAAAGGTCCTACTTTATCTATTTCTTGACTATTACCTGTTGCCTTCGCATTCAAAAACCCATAAAACACTGAAAATTATCCGCACTTTCTCATTATCCACGTGGCTTTCTTTAATGCAATTGGTTGGGGACATAAGAAAAAAAGGAGTCCTTTTAAGTTCGAAGAGTAAAGGAGGAAATTAGAATTTAGAGATTCTACATGTTTGAAAAATTTGCAATTAGAAATTAAAGCAAACACAATACTTAAAAAAATATTAATTATTCAAAAAAATTTTAAAAAATTTTATTTTTTTATGCTAAGTGATATTAATTTGAGATATTGATATATTATAACAGATATTGATATGATATGATGATATTGTTATATGATGTTTTTATTGTTCAAATCAGTACCATATTAGTGTCATGTCTATATTAGTAATAAATGTCATTTTAAATAATAACAATAAATTAGCTGTTAATTATAAAATTTTATTTGATTTAAAATAAAAATATAAAAATTAAATTAAACGCAATAAAAGATAAAGATTTATTTGAGTTTTTTTTCAATAGTTTAAGAATTTTGAAAGTGTATCGCTAAAACGTCAATTACTAAAGGATGTGTGATGTTAATTTTCCTTTCTACTTATGCCAATGTCTAATGAAAGAATGGGATTCGAATTTTAATTTATAAGAATTGTTATCATTAATTTCTCATAAACACTTGGCCTTCTTTTTTTTTTTTTACACATTCAAAAAAAATTGAATCTTTGAAATTTCATTTGAAATTAGAAACTATAGAGTCAATTGTTAAATAAATCTAAATTTTTCATTGATGTAAGAATATGAGAATAATTAAATTTTATTTGATTGATTTTTTATTTACTTTTTATTTTTTAAAGAAATGTTATATATAAAGTAAAATCATGCACGCTTTTATATTTTATATATTTATTTTTTGTATAAAAAGACCTTTTTGTCGGTTCAATTGAGAACTCATTCTTGGGATTTTTCACCTGCAATAGTCAACAGCCTTTTTATGCATATACGACCTGTTGTTATATATACGTCAAATTAGCAATCAATAATATGTCTAATCTATTATATTCCATAGTTCAGTAGACCCACCACCACTCATAAATGGTATTGATGTAGTAGATACAATTTAAAAGTATTAATTTATTTTGTTGTGATTTGGCTAAAAAAGAGGTGTATTTCATTGAGGTAAGTGGTTAATTTTATTAAAGTGGTAATTAAAAAATATAAAATATTTTAATTTTTTTAACTTTTGATCATAATTTTATGTTCATTTATTAATATTTGAAATGAATAGTCCATTCTAAACGTGTAAACAATGTTAATGGACAAACATGAAATATCTAAATGTTACGTGATAATTCGTGATCTCCATACGTGAGATAGGGTATTAAATGGAGATAAAAAAATCTCACATTTGTTAAATGAAAGATATTTTATATATTAGGTATAATATCTTTAAAATTTTAAATAAACCTTTATACTTTTGTTGCATGCAATTAAGTCTTTATAGTTTTATTTTAAACCAAATAAGCTCTTATACTTTTATTTTGACTCAAATAAACTCTTATAATTAGTGATTAACTTGGTCAAAATATCATTTATCATTCTATACTGTATAAAGCTGATGTATCACGTTAATATATTATAATTGATAATGATGTAACATACTGACATATTAAAATTAGTGAAACTTAATATGCTAATTTAATATGATAACATTATCATATGATGTTTTTCACCCTCTATATCAAGAATATGTCAATACTATATAGATATAAAATGATAAATAGTATTTTGATTAATAATAATTAATCAATCATTAATTATAAGAGCTTATGTGACTCAAACTAAAAATATAATAATTTGATTAAATATAGTAAAATAATAAAAACTTATTTAATTTTTTTTTAAAAATATTATGCTTTAAATATATAAATAAAATAACCAACTTTCCGTTTATTATCGACTAATTTTAAACGTAATTTCCGTTTTAAAAATTGATCATATTCAATGAAATGGACGTTTTAAGAGAGAGAAAGGAACACAATTCATTGAAAAGTTCGTGCACGAAAGGAAACGAAAAGGCCGAACCATTTGGACTAAAAAACAAAAATGATTGCCGACAAGAGTTTTGAGATCCAACGGTTGCCAAGAGAACAGCAGTCCCATCATTGCCGTTGAATAGGAAATTAAGGCGAAAATAAAGGATAGGGTGACACCAAGTGCCAGCTTGACCAATTGTTAAATGCCACGAGTGTCTCAATCTTTTAATCAGGTGCTGCTCTCCTTGTCTTTGATTGGATCAATTAATTGAAGCTTAATTATTATCTGTATTCGTGGCATCAGCAGCACCAGACACTATAATGAAATTAACTTATTAACGCAAGGGTGGAATAGGGAAAGAAAGGTGGTGATATTGAGTAAAAGATGGACAAAAGAGGGCTTAGGAACGAAAGCTTTAGGGCAGCAAGAAAAGGTGTGGCACTTGAACATGATAACGACAATATTATGGGAAAAAGCAGCTTTAAATTAGGTTAAATAGTAAAAAAGTTTTTGCACTATGATCATATCTTATATTATGGTTTTTTTTTTAAATTTGATTTGTATCTAATCAAACCCTTAATCGTATCAAAATAAGATCTTAACTCTAATAAAAATTGATCATCAATAGATCTAGTCTCAAATGATATTTTCTATCCATATAGATTAATCACATAATCATTGATGCAGTGTTTCTCTTTTTCTTTTTCTCTCTCTCACATTTTTTTAAAAGAATGTAGTTTTGAAAAAGCTAATATATGTCATGGGCTACTTTTCTTAAAAGGATGTAGTTTTGAAGAAGCTAATATATGTCAACGGTCACGTTTTTGATTTAAAAGACATAACTAATAGGTAATGGAAAGTTTATGTTTATATATAAAAGATAAAGGGCAAAGCTAGTCAACTTTTGATGAGAGGTCAAAACGAAAAGCAATAATGTATAAAATATAAATAGTTAAATACAATATATATAATTAATAATTTTTTTATATAATCAAGATTATTTAAAAGTTAAATATTCAAAAATAATTTCTTTTTAATTAAATATAAAAGGTAAAGTGCATAAAAAAATCTTATATAATCAGAATGAATAAAAAAATAATATATTAGTGAAATTTTAAGTAACAATCAATCATGTACGGTTACAACTCGTATTTAAGAATTATATAATAATTTTTTATTTTTAAAGACTAAAATCATTAAAATAAAATTCACATAACAGAAAAAAAAAATATGGTAAGTAAAAGATAGAACCACATAACAAAAAAGTAAAAAGAATAATATAGTTCATAGTTCGTAGAAATTTGAAGGAGAAAATCTATAGATACTTAAAACATATGACAACATATAATAGAATTGAAATAAATAAATAAATAACAATAATAATAATAATAATATAAATTGAAAAAAGAAGATAAAAAATTTTACTTTTTTGTTAAAAGACTTGAGAAAAATTTAAAAATTAAGGTAAAGTTGAATGAGTTTGTGGGATCATTTTATTATTTTTTTATATTAATTATTTAATAAAAAGGTGTTTTAAAAACCATTAAAAATATATATAATATATAAAAAATTTTAAAATTTTTGGGAGATCGTGATAATAGAATGCTCTGCCCTTGCCAAAAACTTACCCTATCTTTTACTGATGTGAGATTCATAACATTCTATCCCTACCTAATTATGCAACACCCTCGTTGTATTGGCTCTTTACTTATAAAGGAGAGGTACTTTTACACTAGTTTGGATCTATCTCGATCATTGTGTCTCTCATGATGGCTTTACATTAGTGAAAATTCGGATCTATTCTAATATCAACTGTTACCAGCCTACGTTTCCAATCTAAAAGATATATCTGATAGATGGTGGAATGTCCATATTTATATACCCAAGATCTATTTTATCTCTTACTGATATGGAATTAGTGATATATAAGCTTTCCCAATTTCTTATTCTTATTGTTCTTCTCTCTATCCTCACCTTCCCTATCCTTTTCTCGTTTTCTAAAATCTATTAAGAGTTCAATTATAGTTGTCGATGTCATCCACCATCAATCAAAGATTGTTGCTCAACAATAGCGTACAAAAGACAGACATCCACCATCAATCAAAGATTGTTGCTCAACAATAGCTTACAAAAGACAGAGGAACAATTATAGACGATCAACAATTAGCAATTGTGGTTCATTGATTTTGGGTTTTGGGTTTTGTCACATATGTCAACTGAGCACAAAATGTCAATTGATATTAGGTCCAATGTTGGTTAAATTTTTGTTAGAATTAAAGGCTTATTTAGGTACAAATAAAATTTAAAGACTTGTCTAAGTAATAAAAAATAAAGGATTTAGTTGACGAAATTACTATAGTTAAGATTTTTTTATTTTATTTTTACTATTGAGCCTTTAAAATTAATACTACATATCTTCATTTTATGTTTTTTCAATACATAAGAAAAAATCTAGGGAGTGAAGGAAATTGAAAATTTAGACAAACCATCTTATTAAAAAAGGAGTAATTATTGTTTAGCTCAAGTCTTGATTGTTAAATTCGTTCATATTTTACGTTTCTAAGAATTCTTCTAGTTCAAAAAAAAAAATTCCAGAAAACAATCTAATTGTGAAATTTATAAAAATGGGTTGAACTTATACAACAATCTAATTGTTGTAAACTTATTCATGTACATAATATATTTTAGGAGTATACATAGGACTTGATTTTTAAATACCTCAAGCCTAATTTGTAGCTTATATTAACACAAGTAAATCAATTGGATGACCTTAGGGAATTTTTGTGGGTCAATTGCTTGATTTTTGGCCTTTTTTGGGTGACAAGTGGCATTGGAGAAGAAGAAAATTGGAGTGGATATGGGTTTTTTAGTTTGTGGACTTGGGTATTTATGAGTTTTGGATTCTTTAACTTGGGCTTCACTTAATTACCTATTTTTTTTGGGTTTATTTGTATGGTTTATGTTGGATTTTGGCCTTAATAATTCATTGGTTTGATAAGGACTATTAATTTCAAGTCTTAATTATATTATATTACTTTAAATTGATACCAAAACTATGCCACTAAATTTAGATTGCTAGGATTTGAATGATTGGATTTGTTTCGGTATATAAAGATTCTAAATTAAATACTAAATCAAAGTAATTTTTTCTAATTCCATAAATTCATTTTATTTTTTTTAAATTCGAAACCAAAATTTCTAAAATGAATCTCCTATTTTAATAATAAGGTATCCCCTTGAAATAATTCGGTTGATTAGATTAGATGTACTTAGGTCCAATCCACATGAGTTTGAATTCCCACACTATTGAAAAAAAATATATAATTTTATTATTTTTTTTCTTCTTGCAGCAATCCCAGGCATATGCATATTTAAGGAAGAGTGTCATGGGATTGTTACTTTTTTTTTTATAAGATTAACCTAATAGAGTGTGTAGTGTCTATGCTTATAAACTTTTAAAGATTTTCCTATCTGTTCGATATGAGATTAAAGCACCTTATGTACTTTTGAAGTGCTTGGCATGATACTCACCCTCACATAATTTGGCAATGCCTTTGTCGCTATTGACCACCTTACTTGCCTCCCATCTAGAGGTACTTGGGATGGGTTGGATTTAGGTTGAGTTCATTTTAATATCAATTTGTCATGGGCTATGTTATCTATCTAATTTAATATATCATAGTTTGTCAAGTTGCTCAAGGTTTTGATATATTACAAGGAACCCTAACCCACCAAGAAACTAGAAATTTCTCGATTTAATAGTGAAAGCTATTGTTTTGAATAAAATAGTGCAAGTAATCAATAAGATTAAAACCTTATCCTATTGTAGTGCAAATACTTAAAACCTATACACATTCAAACATTTAATTTAGGTTGTAAAAAATGAGTAACCTATCACTTTCTTTCCCAAAACCTAACTTGATAGGGTGTGTAGTGTCCATATTAATAAGTTTTTTAGATCCCTCAGTAACGGATCTAAGATTTTCATGAAGGGTGGTTAAAAGATAATCATACAAAATAATGAATTTATATATATCAAATTATATATATAATAATAAAAAAAAATAAAGACTGAGTGGTGGCTACCACTTTTACCCCTACCTTCGATTTGCCCCTGGATCACATTACCTATTCGAAAAGGGATTGAAACACTCTATCTATTTCTTTGAAAGTGCTTGGGGTGACAAAATCGCTCACCTAACTAGCTAGTTACCTTTCCCAAAAGAAAATCCAATTGAGGCATCATGCTAAACTTGGCTTTTCAAAATTTGGGAACCAAGCAATATCTCACTCCAAATTTCTGCCTAACTTAACTTCCCTAAAAGTGGAGCATATCAAAAACAAGAGATTAGAGGCACAGACATTCTGAATTAGTACAAGATAATGTTAGCTACAAACTTACTTTTCCTCATCTGGTAAGTAGGCATGGTTTATAAGTGCAAATCTCCTATAATGTGTCATCTTTAACCGAACCCTGCACAATTATATGCCAACCTCTACAATTAATTTCCCATTGCTTAGATCTCACTCTAAATCTTATTGTTATTATTACTCATCATGTGCAATGCCATCATTTGCTTTACAACTTGACTGGTATATGTACACATATATAGCTCCAAGCATAGCTTACTTGCTCAGTTTTTCTATTGTCATTGCTTAAATGCAATTACATACCTAGGCCTATCGGGATGGTCCTGTTCCTCCTCCTCCTACCTCTATTATAGTCTGTGTATGTTACTTCCACTTATGCTACTTAGTGTCACATGATAACTAGTACTTCAATTAAATTCATACCTTGTATGGGAAACAACTAAGATTTGGCATTATTACATAGCTAATATACAAATGTATACCTCAGTTTTCCCTATTTTCTAAAAACGAAAAAAAAAATCTTGTTGAGACAATGGAGTCTTGTAGTAAAGGTTAGGTAGCTCCACTCTGAATATTATGATGTAACAAATTCACTATCAACATAGGAACAATATTTCTGTTCTAATATTTACTCAATATATAGTTTTTTTATGAGAGTATGCTCTAATACTTTTTCGGCACACTTTGCATTTTCGACCATTTTACCACCAAATCAGTTTCATTGGAAACACATTGGAAATAAGGAAAAATAGATTCCGTTAAAGGATTTTTTCCAATGGAATTAATTTATTTGAAAAAGCCCTTTAACTTTGTAATGGTATCACTTGAGTATTTGACTTAATGGTAAATGTATATATCTTCTTATTTAAAGAACCAAAATCGAATTCAATAAAAAATTAATTAAACAAGTTTTTCCATATATAATAAAGTAAAATAATAAATCAATTATATATATATGTATTAAAATTAATAAAACTTAAATTCAGCTATATTTAAATCTAAAACCTTTTATTTTATTGAATCATGAAAACGTTAAAAATAATTATGAGATTTTCGTAGTTGGTTCTTGATTTATAGATGATCTCCATTTCAATCAAGTATGGTTGCTTAAATTGAAGAGCTTTCTTTTAAGGATAATCATCATGCAATCAACAAGGCTTTGGCCTTTCTTGCCTAAAATTATCCCTTTCGAGCATTTCATCCATTTTGGGAAAATTTTGAATTCATCATGCGCACGATGGAACAATCAGTAAAAAAAAAACAGGGGAAAAGAGATGAGAAAAGAAAAAAAAAGTGAAATTTTAAGGTGAAAACCAAAAGGGCGATTTAGAGCAAAAATGAAAACATTGAGATCCACCTAAGCATCTCAAGCATGATTTTGCCAGAGAGAATTACCAAAAACATTAGAGGGAGACCATTTTGAAGCCATCAATGAGCATTGAAGATCATTAAGGGATTCAAGAACTCAAGATCTCTTAAAAAATCAATTCTGAAATTTGAACCTTTTTTTCTTCCAATAATCTTTCAAACTCGTCACCTTGTAATAGTTGGTCTTGACATGCATCAAAATATCACACAAGAGACCATGGGAGTGCAAAAATTGATTGTGCTTTAGGATGAATCTTTGCATAAAATGTTTGATGAAAATTGATGTTTCATAATGAGCTTAGATAAATATATTAATTTTCTTTTTCCCTATAGAGTAAGAGAACCTCAAAGATCTTGATGTGTTGAGTCAGTCAATCCATTTGAAAAGGACAAAATTGTCAATTGCCTCATTCAGAAACATTTCAAATAGAGATCAACACCTTTTCAGAAATTCAAATTTCACAATTTTTGGCAAAAATTAGGTATTTTAGAATTGATGCATTGTTTTTTTCCATGATAAACAGTTGTGTAGAGTAATTTTTGTTAGTCATGATGAGCTTTGCATGAAAGTGCAAAAAACAAGAAAAGAAAATTGTGTTTCAAAAACCAAAAATGGAGATCATTTTCCAAAGAAATGAAAAAGAAAACTATTTTGTGAGAGTTCTTATGATCAAAAGTCATGGAACCATTGAAAATCCAAACTTGAATTGATACTTATATGAACTTTAATTCTCTTTTGGTGTTTATTGCATGTGGACGAGGAAAAAAGGATTTCAAGAATCTAGATCAATAGGGCAAGGTTGACACCAAGATTTTCTGAGGCAAGGAAGATGTCAAATGCATGAGGCTATTTCTAAATAATGCATACAAGTTTTCACCAACAAGACTTTGATAACTCTATTATATAGAGTTATCTTACCATATTTGGAGTGATAAAATGGCTAAGTCTTTGAGTTTAGAAAAAGTTTTAAATAGTTTTCTTCATTTTTCTCTAATTAGTTAACTCATGATTGAGCTAGTTTACTTCAAGTTATTTTCGCTCATTTGTATGGTAAAATGCCTATTTTTAGCTATGGTTAATTTAGCTCCTATGTTTTTAAGGTCTTCAAGAGAAAAGGTGTCAAGTGACAAGGAATTAAACAAGTTGGTCAGGTGCAGATTTCACTAAATATGCTGCGATATTTCAGACATAACCCAAGCTACAGAAGTCTAATCAATATGATTATTGAACCATTGGAATGATAAGAGGAAGGGTTACAACTTTCATGTTTATTACTTTACTAGTTCTAATAAGAACATGGTCAAAATTATATTAAAAGTAGCCTGACTGTACCAGTTTTACACTAGGCAGCTTAAAAGAACAAAGCATGGAAACAGAAGCTACAACGTTGCAATGCTATCCCAATCAACCAGCAAGCTCCCAAGGCAGCAGCTTGGGAGCTGCAGCATCGTGCTTCCAAAGCTGCACTACTGATATGCAAGCTGACAAAATTTTTTACACCCTTCGGTCTCTTAAATTAGAAGGCTACATGGAGTGGTGAAAAAAAGGGCTTTTTAGGGTTGAAAAGAAGGACTTTTTAAAGGGTTTTTTAGAGAGGCAGAAAATAGAGGAAACTTTATACCAAAAAAGGGGAAGAGAGGATTAAAGGATATTTTGGGGGAGCTTCAATCATCTACATCAGCTCATTTTTTCTTTCACTAGTTCCATTTCTCTCTCTCTCTACCTTTTATTATAGAAATGAATATTTTTCTGAAAATATTAGATTTTGTATTAAATATGCTGAACTAAATTTCTATTCCTAGGATTGTGGTTAATCTCTACTTGTAGTTTAGATATTTTAACTTTCTTTTACTTAAAATTAATGAGTATTGTGTTGTTTATTTCAAAACGATGCTTATTATATCTAATTGCTTGATCAATAATTAGATTGAGTTGGGTCTCTAAATGCAACTTGATGAAGGGAATTTAGAATAGACTAAAGATTTGAATAGCTTGTGTTCACTTCACTTAGAGCATATGTGATTTGATTAGTATTTAGGATAGAAATATATCTAAATATCATGTGTAGCCAAGATTAGGGTATAAGCTTAATGAACCTACCTTAATTAATTTACATAGACATATGAAAAATTAGTTAAGATAGATATGTTTACAATATCTTGACAGAGAATTGTACAAAAATTTGGACTTTGGGCTAGTAATCAACCCATTGATATAAGTATCAGGAGCAAAATTAAATCTAAATGAAAAGTCAAGTAATTCCACTATTTTAGGCTTTATTTTATTGGACTTTTAGAAATTTCTTAGCATTAATTTATTAGTTTAGCTTTGTTACTTTAATATCAGTTTTAATTAATATTCAAAATTAGATTACTTGGATACGATTAGAGTGCAGAATTTTAGTAATTAGTAAAAAAAAAAAAAGATACAATTCCCTGTGGAGACGATAACTCACTCACGCACTACTATATTACTTGTTGACCATGTGCATGTGCATGATGTCTTGCTAAAATTGATAAAAATCTTAAAGTAATTTACCTTGATAAATTAGCAACCAACAGACTATGTGAATGTTGACCAAATGAGCACCATAAAGAGTCAAATACAATGAGCAAAGTGAAGAAAGACCAATGAGTATCATTCTCATTCCATCATTCAATCATGCATACATATTTATTTATGTATAAGATCATGCAATATCATAATGGAAGATTTTCATGCAAAGTTGATTTTCGGACTTTAGGAGTAGAAGTCCATCAAGCTTAGAATTTCTCAAAGTTATCACATTGAGAAACATTTTCATCAAGATTATTGATTTCCAAATCCCCTGGTACCATTTTCAAAACCTCTGACTAACTATCCTCAAAACCTTTGGGTAACAATCTTTGAAACCTTTGAGTAACAATCTTCAAAACCTCTGAGAAACCTTCTTCGAAGCCTTTAGGTAACTATCTTTAAACCCTTAAGTTAACAATTTTTGAAACTTTTAAGTAATAATCGTTAAAATCTCCAAGTAACAATCTTTGAAACCTCAGGGTAACTATTTTCAAAACCTTTGGGAAACAATCTTTGAAACCTTTCGGTAACAATATTCAAAACCTCTAAGTAACAATGTTTGAAACCTTGGGTAAAAATCCTTAAAACCTTTGGAAAACTATTCTCAAACCCTTCAAGTAACCATTCTAAAATCCTCCTGGATAAAATATTCAAATATAATTTTTTTTTTAAAGTTACGTAATCTTGTTTAAAGATGAAGAGTTTTTTTATTACATAGCTAATATCCAAATGTATATCTCAGTTTTTCCTATTTTCTAAAAAAGAAAAAAAATCTTGTTTAGACAATGAAGTCTCATAATGGAGCTATAGGTAGCTCCATTATGAATTTTACGATATACCAAATTAATTATCAACATAGGAATACTATTTCTACTATAATATTTGCTTAATAGTTTTTTTAACTATGAGAGTATGCTCTAATACTTTCTCGGTGCACTTTAAACTTTCGATTGTTTTACCACCAAATTAGTTTCAATGGAAACACAACGGAAATAGCAGAAAATGGATCCTATCAAAATATCTCGACGAATTTTTTTTGACTAAAATTTCGTTGAAAAGCCTTTTAATTTTGTAATGGTGTCACCTAAGTATTTAGCTCAATGGTATGTATATATCTTCTTATTTAAAGAATCAAATTTGAATTCAATAAAAAATTAATTAAACAAGTTTTTCCATGTATAATTGACTAAACTAATAAATCAACTATATATATATATATATTAAAATTCAAGTAAATCATTCTCAATAAAACTTAAAGTTAGTTATATCCAAATCATATAATCTTGGCATAATGCTCAAATAAGCTCCTAAACTATTCAAGAATATTCAAATAAACCTTTAGTCCTTTATTACAATCAGTCAAGCCCTTATATTTTTATTTTGAGTCAAATAAGCCTTTATTACTAATGATTGACTAATTGTTATTAGTAAAAATGCCACTTGTCATTTTATGTCTATATGACACTGACATGGCATTGATGTAGAGGATGAAAAGTATCATATGGTCATATGTTCATGCAAAATTAGCATGTCATGTTATCATCAATTATGGTATACCAATATGCCACATCATCAACAATTATCATATTTTAGTATGCCACGTCAGCGTTATGTGGTATAGAATAACAAATGATAATTTGATTAAGTCAAATCATTAGTCATAAACGCTTATTTGATTCAAAATAAAAGTTTAAGGGTTTATTTGGCTTAAAATAAAAGTACAAAGACTTGATTGAATGTAATAAAAGTATAAAGACTTATTTGAATTTTTTTAAATAATTTAGGAATTTTTTTGTATATTATGCCTATAATCTTTCATTTTATTGAATCATTGAAAAGTTAAAATAATTATGAGATTTAGTACTTGGTGAATTTCGATAACTTTTACATTCAACTAAAAATATTTGATGGTTTGCAAATATATATATATATATATATATATATAAATGATTAATAGATGATCGCCCTTTTGATAAGGAATGGTTGCTTAAATTGAAAAGCTTTCTTTGAAGGATAATCATCATACAATCAACTAGGCTTTGGCCTCCTTTCTTTGCTAAAATTATCCCTTTGGAGTCTTTTATACATTTTGGAAAAATTTTGAATTCTTTAAGTGCATGATGGAACAATCTGTAAAAAAAAAAAAAAAGATAAGAAAAGAAAAAGGAAGAGTGGAACTCAAAAGGGCAATCTAGAGCAAAAATGAAAACATTAGGAACCACTAAATTGTTTCAAGCATGATTTTGCCAAGAGCATTACCAAAAGCAACACAAGGAGATCATTTTGAAGCCATTAATGAGCAGTGAAGATCGTTAAGAGGTTCAAGAACTCAAGATCTCTTAAAGAGTCAATTATGAAATTTGAACCTTTTTTTCTTTCAAATAATCTTCTAAACTCTTCACCTTGTAATAGCTGATCTTGACATATGTCAAAATATCACACAAGAGATTATGAGAGTGTGAAAATTGATTGTGCTTAGGATGAATCTTAGCATAAAATGTTTGATGAAAATTGATGTTTCATTGTGAGCTTAGATAAAGATATTAGTTCTTTTCTTCCTTATCTATTAGTACAATAAGTTCAATGTGAATATTTCTAAGAAGGAGGTCAATTGGAATATTTTGAAATTTGTTTACAAATTTAAGAGAATTAAAAATTTTCTTAAAATAAGTACAATGAAATGATTTATGGAGTTTCGCTAATTGAATTTTATATGGTTGGAAAGCTACATATGTATATTTTATAACGAATCAAATGGAAATGGATTCTAAGTTTCCTATGTAAAGACATGATTTTTTTTTTGTAAAGATAGCGCAAATTGCTTGGCAGCAACGCCAGGTGAAGTTTTGAAAAGTTTTTGCACTTTTCCTACAATAAACTAAGTGTTGAGATTTATATGCATAGAAAGCTTATTAAGTCTAGTTTCCAACTCATTAAACAAATCTCAATTTCAACTATCATAGCTTAAAAAATGGTCATTTTAGTGAATGGTATGCAAGCAGTCCAAATTTTTGATTTAGGAGAGTTTGGGTTATTTTATAGAGTTTCAGGTGATAAATAGAATTTAAAAAGTTAGACTATTTCTAATATGTTTAAATTATTGTTATTAGGTTTTTGATTATTTTTGGAAGAAGTGAGTTTGTTAGAACGAAGAAAGGTAAGTATATCTTCATACACCTTACTTGTTTCGAAACTATCATATATGTATATTTCTTAAAAGAATCAAACGTTTTATTCATTACTTTTAGTATAAGAAAATAAGGTCAAGCATATGATTGTTTTCTGTTTTGGGCTTAATAATATGATGACCAATGATTTATGAATGATTTGGTTTTCTTATGTGATGGAAAATGGATTTATGAATGATTTGAGTTATACATATAACGAAATTATTTTATAAATGTTTTGGTTGATTTATATAATGAACATCAATTTATGAATGAAATGAAATCTTTGATCATCTTTAAAGAATGGTTTAAGAGCCACCAAATAATCCTTGAGAAGTGAGATAATCGACACCAGAACTAATTCTATGACCCTGTTAATGGGATATGATAGTTAGCACATGGTCCTACTAACGGAATATAATAGTTAGTAACGATCATGAGAATGATTAATCGATACGATCTTGGTCAGGGGATATAATAGTGACCGTAACTAAGATGATGAAACGTTAACAATTTCAAATATTGAAACTATGATTTGCTTGAACGATATTTTAAGAATTATTTTTTATGATTAATGATTTATAAACTTATGAAATTCCTCATTTTGGTTATAATGATTTGTTTAACTATTTGAAAGTATGATTTAGTGAAATGCTCTTGAACTATATTGAAAATGATGCCTGATTCGGTTAGGTGTGTGTGGTTATTCTTGCTAAGTCGCAGTTTGCTCATTCCTTCACTTACAGTTTTGAAAATGACTAGAGATTGAGTGCTTTAGAGTTATGAGAGCTAAGAGAACAATTTAAGAAGTCTTCCTTAGTGTCAAGACATTGTTAGCTTTGTTGAAACTTCTATTATGTGTAATTGATATTTAGCTTTTAGTTGTTTAATTTATTTTGTTGGAGACTTTATTAGGATTGTAATAGTTACATAAACAACAATGTAAATATGGAATAATAAAAGATAGCAAGGCTTCATATTACTTTAGGGCTTAGTCTAAAGGTAATATGACCGTGCCATGTCTTGGTTTAGGGCCGTGACACTTCCAACCTCCATAAATATGGTAGAAGCTTGTATTTATAGTTGCTGAAGCTTCTTGAGGCGGTTGGCAGTGCATTTAATGTTGAAATATATAGTTGTTTAGCTTTTCAACCCAAGCTCCAAAAGTCATTTTGTATCGATACATTGCTACTTTTATTTTTGAAAACTTGTGGAAATCATTGATACATTTTGTGATGTATCGATAGATTTTAGACAGAATGTATTTTGTGAAAAATCTATCGATACATCACAAAAAGTATCGATATTTTGACTAGATTGCAAAGGTATGACCATTCTGGAAAGAAAATCTATCTATAGTTTTGAGGCAGTGAGCATTTTGTAAAATTTATATCTATATATTTTGAGAATATATCAATAGATTGAGTTTGACTTGATAAGATTTGACTTTTTTGAAAAACTTGTTTCTATAGATTTTGATTTCTATCGATACTTTGCCAAATATATTGGTACATGATGAACATGTATTGATACTTTAGGATCAGAAAGTATTTTTCAAAGTCCTTTTCAATTGTTTATCACTTCAAACTCTTTTGAAAACATTAAGGGACATCCAAACTTTATTTTTTCAATACTTGGAGAAAATTTTGATCATTTTTCTTTGTCATTTCAAAACATGAGATCAATTTGAAAGCTATAGAGCTAACACTATTAAGTAAGAGAACCTCAAAGACCTTGATGTGTCGAGCCAGTCAATCCATTTGAAAAAGACAAAATTGTCAATTGCCTCATTCAAAAACATTTCAAATAATGATCACCACTTTTCAAGACATTCAAATTTCATCATTTTTGGCAAAAATTATGTATTTTAGAATTGATACATTATTTTTTTTCCATGATTCAATTGTCATTATCATGATAAACAGTTGTGTAAGGCAATTTTTGTTAGTCACGATGAGCCTTGCATGAAAGTGCAAAAACAAGAAAAGAAAATTATGTTTCAAAAACAAAAAATGGAGATCATTTTCCAAAGAAATGAAAAAGAAAATTGTTATGTGAGAGTAGTTACTGCGATCAAAAGTTATGGAACTATTTACAATCCATATTTGAATTGATACTTATATGAACTCTAAGGCTCTTCTTGATGTTTATTGCATGTGAATGAGGAAGAAGGGATGTTAAGAATCCAGATCAATAGGGCGAGGATGACACCAAGATTTTCTGGGGAAGGAAGATGTCAAATACAAGAGGCCATTTCCAAATAATGCATACAAGTTTTCGCCAACAAGACTAAGCGAATGTTGACCAAATGAACACCATAAAGAGCCAAATGCAATGAGCAAAGCAAAAGTAGACCAATGAGTATCATTTTCTTTCCATAATTCAATCATGCATATATATTTATTCATGTATATGATCATGCACTATCGTAATGGAAAATTTTCATGCAAAGTCGATTTTCAAACTTTAGAAGTCCATTCAGCTTAAAATTTTTCTAAGTTATCAAGTTGAGAAACATTTTCATCAAGACTAATGATTTTCAAATCCCTCGGTACTGTTTTCAAAATCTCTAGGTAACAATTCTTAAAACTTTTGGGTAATAACTTTTGAAACCTCTAGGTAACAATCTTCAAAACCTCCGAGAAACCATCTTTAAATCCTCCGGATACCATTTTTAAAACTTCAGGGTAACAATTTTGAAACCTTTTGGTAATAATTTTTAAAATCTACGAGTAACAAATTTTGAAACCTTTGGGTAACAAGTTTCAAAACCTCTAAGAAACATCTTTGAAAATTCTGGGTAACAATCTTCAAAACCTCAAAGTAACCATTTTTGAAACCCAAGGGAAAGAATTCTCAAAACCTTTGGGAAACTATTCTTTAACCCTTTGAGTAACCATTTCCAAACCCTCTAGGTAAAAATATCCAAGATCTCAATATTTTTAAAGTTATGTTGTCATGACCCGAAACTCCCATCGGGTCCGTGACAACCGCCGAGACGTCCCGATAGGCACTAATTACCCCAAATGTCGATCGAAACCCCGCAAGGCTTAGCATCAGCTTTCGCATATCCCTGGTGAGCGACAGTTATTAAATCTTGCATTTCAAGAAATCATAAGTCGTTTTCAAATCAAAACAATAAAATATTATTTTCTGGCTCACAGGGGCATTTTAGTCATTTTTTTTCGATAATACCGAAACTCGTCAAAATAATGGTGTAAAAGCTAAATATGTTCATACATATTTTAAATCAGATAACTAAAGTATAAAATTACTTTTATAATGACACATGGGCTCTCAACTAACCAATAAGATGCAAGTTTGTGAACCTATAATTTTGTCAATGCAAGGCTAACTGAAGTCCTTGATGCAATCGGCTATCTACCGGCTATCCCGAACATGAAATGTGGGGAATTAAGGGTGGTGAGATTATAAAATCCCAGTGAGTAAATAGACACCATCTAAACTATCTAAAGGCGAGTAAATGGAGACAATTAAAAAATAATTAACTTTAGCAAATTTTTCACATCACGAATATTCATTTCAACCAAATAATCAACATGGCTCGTGAATTACTCAAAACTTGGCTCATGCCAAATCCTGTATTCGGTGACACCTGGACCAGGGGTATCCAACCGAGCCCGCCAAGGTTGTTAAAAATTCATATTTCGCATAAATCATATTTTTATTTTGAAACATAGCCGT